>NW_009914094.1:0-48176 GCF_000696875.1 Nestor notabilis
AACTATTCTATGATTCTATGATTCTACATAGATTTTGTCAGGTGAGATAGATTTTAGCATATCCTATTGAACATGCTAAAAAGCTTTAGACTCACATTCAGGGAAGGCACAGGCAGAAAGGCATGTCTTATATGTTGTTGGCCATTACGTGCTAGGAATAATTCTTCTCCAGAATAAATAAGCATATCTACTATGGTTCATTGTAGCATACAACATTTTAAGTTGCTATACAGGGGAGAGGAATCAGAATTCTCTTTTAAACTTGAATGAAGACATGCAATGTACCTGTGTGCAATGTGTGTGTAAAAGTGATACCTTTATATACCTCTATCCCTGGGGGTTCATTTGCTCCTGTTCAAAGATCTATCATTAAAACAAGGGTGGCTTTGATTGAGCAATGGTATTGAGGCAACTGGGAACCCCAGTAGTTCCAGACTCCATGCCGTGAAACTGTGAAAGTGTTTAGTCTTGGAGCTGGGAATTTAGATGCCTTGAGACAAACTCAATATAACTACTTAGGTGGATTCACACTCAGTTAATCTCACCTGGAAAGTACATTTTCATGTTTCCAGCATCCTACTTTTACTCCATGTGAATCAACTGTCAGCTTGGAGATGAAGCCAAACAGCAAGGAAAAACCCCTACTTTTTTCATTGTTGTCAGAGAAACAAATCTGTATGAATTTATAGACAAATGAAAACATTAGTTGCCCCCTGAAAAAATCTTTGGCTCGCATGCACATAAGGAATACTCACCTACATGTGACTTTTTTCAGTTTTCACCAAACTTTTTTCCTCTCCTCCCTTTAATCAGAAAGATGCTTTGAAACACTTGAAGAGTTAGATCAGGCTTGAGATAATAATTGTGATGGTCTGCAGCACCAATTGGGACTTCCCCTGGCTTCAGGGAAGTTGCTAGGCTACTATCTTAAAGAGACAACTGACTTGATTAATTGCAAATACAGATTGCTTTATGAAAAAGTTAATACATTTATAACAACAAAGTCTGATTGAAATAGCAGAGTGATTATCAGAACTTGCAGTATTCCCTGAATACAGGATTAAGGAACAAAAATATGGCTTTTAAAAATAGATGTGATCCTGCTTTCAGTGGTGAGGTATTATTATTATTATCGGTAAATTGCCATTTAATGAAAAATCACAAAACATTTGTTTTTAGAGTGTGGTGTTAAAAAATAAATATTACCTTACTCTATTTGTATTAATGTAACTGGAAAAGAACTGTTGTTATATTCTAGGGTCCCCCTAACCCAAATCTGCCTTGGAGGAGGGCGCATATCTGGCATGTGTTTGTACTGGATGTCAGACTGCTGACACTTTGCTTTTTCATTAAATATCCTATTACTTGAAACTCTTCAAAGGGCTAAGCAGCTTTCATTCCTCAGATCATGCAGTGATTTTATGAATAAATGTAATATGGCAATACATACGATAATTACAAATATATATTAAGAAAAAAGAAAAGTTGTAAGCACCTGGTTTCTTATAAGTAGACCTTTCCCAAAATTATTTGGATTTCCATGAAGTTTGTTGCAATAATTGGAGAATAAAGTGTTTGAAATTTTCTTTGCTATAATTTTAAGCTTTTTTTTTTTTTTCCCTTTGGGGGAAAAAATCCCGAAACAAAGCAAAACAACCAAACTGTCTTGATGTTTCAGTTTTGCTTAGAAATCTGAGAACATTAAAAAAATATTTTGGGAATTTTTAAAAAACTTTTTAAGGCAAATAAACCATTTTCAAGCAGCTTTACATATAAAGCTTTACATAAGCAACAAAAAAAATGAACCTGCTTCTGACTCTTCTGAAAGCTTCATTAATAACTTATATTTCCCTTTAAAATCCCAAATAAAGTATCTCTGTGATTTGAAAGCTGTTTAGCTTGTCTTTTGTGGTCACAGCAATGGGAATGCATTAGACTCTCACTTGTAGACCCCAGCTTAGCCAGGAGATATTAAAAAATGAGCAACCTGCAATGAACTGAAAGAGCAGGTGAGGGAGTAACAGCACAACACAAAGCTTCAGTGGGCAAGCTACAGAGTTAAAAAAACTCTGGAAGGAATAATTTGAAAGCTGTTTAGCTTGTCTTTTGTGGTCACAGCAATGGGAATGCATTAGACTCTCACTTGTAGACCCCAGCTTAGCCAGGAGATATTAAAAAATGAGCAACCTGCAATGAACTGAAAGAGCAGGTGAGGGAGTAACAGCACAACACAAAGCTTCAGTGGGCAAGCTACAGAGTTAAAAAAACTCTGGAAGGAATATGACTTTTAAAAATCAAACCCAAAGAACCTGAAATCACTGGGAAGATACAGAAAATGAAAAAAGGAGAGTATGATTAATCAGTAATGTAAGGCTGACTTGAGGATTTCTGTATGTTCTGTATGTTTATATGTGTTGAGAGTAGATGATGGGGCACCTACAAGCTCCAATTTATTAATATTTGGTGTGTGAAAGCCAAGAAAATAAGATATAGGTCCTCTTCTGGGTCTGAAGAGCAGTGGAGAGAATGCAATATCCTCTCCTGCTGTCTCTCATTAGATCAAGTTTGTGAGGGACATACATTATCTTTATTTATAATTTATTCATGAAATGAGATAACCCTGCACCTTAGTGTTCTACATCCATTTCACTCTCAAACATAAAAATTGGGGGAAATATGTCCATATTCTATAAAAGCTGGGGAATATAGTAGTCTGGGGGCTACCATATCATTATCTGGGGGCTACCTTATCGCTTATCATTATACTGAAAATTTTCCTAGAGTGAAATACATTGTCACTATCATAAGAAAGAGGTGAGGAAGGCATCCTGAGCAACACAGTGTTAAGGCATAATGTGACCTGGAAACAGATGCCAAAAGTATAGCAGAAGGACTCTGCTCCTATGCCATACCCCATGGAGGTAAGGACCTTCTTGGCAATCCTCTCAGCCTTATGACTGTGAAGATATTTGGAAGTCATAACACTTAGAGTCTGTTTAGTGGAACTAAATTTGTACAGACACGTGACCAAAGCCTGTGGATTCTAGTGATAAATGGCAAAGGAAAGTTTGTTTGAAGAATTAAAATCAGCTTTAGGTATCAACAATATTGTTGAACAGGGCTGTTCAGCCTTGAGATTAGAAGGTTCCAGGGAGACCTAATACCTAAAGAGGGCAATACCTAAAGGGGGCCTACAAAAAAGCTGCAGAAGGATGTTTTACAAAGGCAAGTAGTGATACAACTAGGGGTAATGGATTTAAACTCACAGAGGGTAGATTTATATTAGATGTTAGGAAGAAATTCTTTACTGTGAGGGTGTTGAGGTACTGGAGCAGGTTGCCCAGAGAAGCTGTGAATGCCCCATCCCTGGCAGTGTTCAAGTCCAGGTTGGACAGGGCTTTGAGCAACCTGGTCTAGTGGAAGGGGTCCCTGCCCATGGCAAGGGGGTTGGGACAGGATGATCTTTAAGGCCCCTTCCAACCCAAACCATTCTATGATTCTATGATATTTTGGCCAAGTCCTAGAATGGGTTTTAAATGCTATAACAGACCAAGCATTTTGAATAACAACCAAGAATATATTCTAGGTGAATGTTATTCAAAATATGCTTAATTTTATTTAAAAATTTAGGATTCATTGATATGGAAAAAAACATTTGGATTGGTTATCAATATTATTTTGGGTAGGTGACATGAGGAATTAGTTTCATTTTTTTCAGATATATAATCTTCTCATCCTATACTACATTTTTTAAAGTGGGACAGTAAAATCCATCTCTGCTATTCATGTAATGAAAAACTCAACAAACAGGGCCATGAACATTTGCTTTCTGCGCATAGAAAACAGGTGTTTGTGTGTAACTAAGGGTAAACTTGTTGCATGGAACTATGAGATGTAACTTCAGCTCTTCTTATAGATTGAATAGTCAGTAACACAAAATGTTTCCTCAGGCTGCTAAGCATAATTCTATACTGTAAAAATCCTGTTACTGTTGGTACTGCTTTTTATTTTCAGATTTCATATATTGTTTTTCCTGTAAATTTTAAGAATTTCATAATTCTTATTTTAAATTATTTTTTTTTAAAGAATTCATGGTCTTTTTTTTTTTTTTTTTTTTTTTTCCCCAGTGTCATCCCTATTCTGGTTTAGAGTTTAAAAAAAAAAGAGTTTTGATTAAGGGCTGGAAACTATTTCCTGAACTCCATTTCAGCCCTTTTTATGCTCTAAGACCTGGCCTAGTTATTCTTTCAACTGATCTCAGTCCTCTACAAACAATTCTAAGAAGTAAGGAAGAATTATAGTGGAAAAAATAATTCTTAACCCTTCTTCCAGTCTTTTAGCTGTTCTGTTTGGAATTCTTGGGTAAATGGAGAACTGTCAGCTTTGTCGAGTATTACAAGTTGTAATGAAAATGTGGGTGACTTTCACAAAAGACTGCAAAATCAATACCTGCATTCACAAAATAGCATTATTTCCGGTATTTCTGAAGCTAGATTTTCCGGTTACTATTGTTTTAGTATATTTCACTGCAGTTGTAAATAGACTGAAGGAGGCAGGCTTTGGATTCCTACTGAAAATTTTATGACTTTAAAATCTACTTAAAAATGATAGCATAAATTTCTAATGCTTGAAATCTATGGAAGAAGGACAAGAATAAGATAACAGAGCTCTAAAATCTTGAATTTTAGTAACAGGATTTTTTTTCCATGCTAAGTGTATGGACAGTCAAGTATTGAAAGGTGGACTAGCAGTAGAAATATTTCTATGGGTGTTCTCCAAAAGCATGTTCGGAAAGCACGGATTAGAAGTGACAGAGCTAATGCTCTGGAGTAGGTGACTTCTGAAGTTTCCTATCTTATTTTTTTAAAAATTTCAATACATAATGTTAAGAGGATGTAACTTGGACCAGGCTCATCTAACTTTGAAGTTCCAACTAGCTTTTAAGTGACTGGATGAGCTGGACCAGATGACCTTATGAGATTCATTCCAACTGAATGATTCTATTGGGGTTTTTGGTAGATATGTAATGCAACATGAATTTTCCTCCTGTTTGCTTTCCACTGCTTTGGTATCTTATTTATCATCATTTTCATATGAGAGCTAGTCAGATGTTTTCTCTGTGCACATATATATATACCCATCTTCACACAGATCAAACTACCCTCACATACACATAAATTATAAAGTGACTTTATATCTTGATTCACATTGGGAACAGAGAAATCTATTTCTGTAGAAATTTTCAGGCATGTCAAAAGGTGTGGGAATTTCATATTCTAAAAAATGAAAATAATTTAATTGGGGGAAGTTACATTTTATAATAGAAACACAAGAAACTATAAAAATTTTCAGTAAACTCCATAATATTAATTTTTGCACAGTTTAGGTCATAGTAAGATAGAAGAAAGAATAAAATAACAGTTTCCTAATCATCTCCAGTCTGTAGAGAGATAAAGAGAAAAACTGCCTCTTTCATACTGTGTCACAGCATAGCCACTGCTCACTTTGTCCTTTTTCTGTCTTTGTTTACTGAGCTGCAGTCAGTACAGCAGCATTTAACAAGCCCTAAGAAAAACATCAAAAGTCTACCTTTACTTAAAGAAAAAAATAAAGAACTCACTAAAAATCCATGATGTGTTAAGAAATGCAGGCCACCAATCCATGTCCAGCCAAGCAGCACTGGCAGTTTGTAGCTTGCAGATTTACATCTATAACAATTGTTAAAGTCTAAAGGACTTTATCGCCGGAATAAATCAATGTAACCCCACCAAAGTCAAATTTTAATGGAAATAGAAGGGACTAGCTGTTCTACTGAATACTGAGATATATTGCCAATATCCTGCTTATTTTTCTGCATACTGCTTGTCACACAGAAAAAAGCCACAGTAAAAATTGTAGCATGCCGGATTACTTGCTTCTGTCTGAACCCCAAATGAATAACTGTTACAGTCTTCCTGACCTGATGCTTATATACTTTGTGTACTCTGCCAATATTTCATCCTTGCTCAAGTAGTCAGAATTTCCTACAAAAAACATTTGTAGTCACTGCAGAAAAGCCACTCTAAGTGAGAGATTTAAATAGCATCTCCACCAAATAAACGTAAGAAACTTATTGTTGTGTGAATAGAATGAATGCTTACTGTGCTGCTTCACTGCTGCTAATAAACCATGTCGAGTCAATTTACTCTGTCCATTCAGTAGTCTCAAGGTATCAAACCTGCAGCTTCAGTGCTGGTTTCACTGTTAGGCTGAAAAAGTGGCAGCTGCTGAGGTAAGAAAAAAATGCTTTTCCTTTCTGAGTAGTTGCAGAGAATACTTCCTCTGAATCCCACTGAAGAGAAAGGAGAAAATCTTAATAGTCATCAGATCAACAAAATGAAAATAATCTTTTGATTTTCCTTTATATTACTTGTAATTGTCTCTCATTAAGCAATACCTAGAAATGAAAAGGATGGCCCTTCTTTTTTTTCTATTTTTTTAATATTGCATGAGAAATTAGGAAATACTTATTTTATCTGGAAGACAAATAGCAAAACTGAGACCTGCAAATGAAATAGTGGGTTGTTAGCATTCATGATATTTTCACTTATAACTTTTTCATAGCCATATTTTATCTGCAGTATAATTACTCCGTAACTAGAATACGACTCTAATCTTTTTATATCTGTAATGGCTTCACCATCCGATGCACTTGAGTAACGTATGAATTGTTCCAGCTACCCCCTGTCTTGTCACAGGATAGTTTTAAGGATCCTTAACTAAGGAAAAACCATGTATTTGCTGAAAATCAGCTGGAATTTTTCTCCATACTGAAAAACTTACTACCAGTTGTTTAAAAATATTTTGAACTATCTTTCTTTACCCTTACTTCATTCTAATTCCAACTATATTACAGTTAATGTAAAACATAAAGTTAATAAAACAAAAATTTATTTTGAAGGATGTATTTAAGTGGTATTTTCAGGTTTTGTGCAATTTATAACTACCAAATTGAAGCAGAATATGGAAGAAGCTATTAGCTTCGATTGCATTGGGGAGGATGGAGCATGATAAAGTCATTTGATGTGATTTGCACTTAGAAAACAAATCTTTCTTGTCCAACAATTCAGCATTAAGGAAGACGACAAGAAACAGCAAAAAGTGTCTGCAGACTTCACCTCATTAATTCTAGGATTACTTAAGTAATTAATGATCTTTTTGAAGTTTAAACCACTAATGCATATTGGCTTTGTTTCATAATACGGCTTTAAAATCTCACTTACGTTGAATTACCAATGAAGGTGAAATCTGCCAAGAAGAAAACATCATCTTCTATTTACTGTAGGAAATAACAGCAACAACAACAAAATATGCTAAAGCACCCCCAAAACTGATAGCAATCTTTACTATTTTACCTCACGGCTTCCTTCAGCTTCTTGCCATATGCTAAAAGTTCATTCTCTGATGAGCCTCTGAGCTGTCAGTCTGTCTCCCTAGCTTTTCTCTCATTTTCTCCTCAGTACAAATGGCTATTTGCTGGAAATTGTTTTATATCTTGCCTGACCATTTGACTGCAGGGCATAGTTACTTCTCATGTCTTCTATTAGAGGGACAGTGGACACAGCAGGCAAGCTAGGCCAATTAAGTGGCTACTACCATTAACATTAACCTTTTAAAAAGTGTGAGCATTATGTCTTAGAACATATTTGGTATTAAATCAATACCTCAGGGCAAGAAAAGTGCAAGTGAATCACCAATTTTTCACTTTTTTGCCTCACATAAGGGTGAGGCCAGAACCTGTTTTGAAGGGCAGAGTCATTGGCTCATGGGGCAGTATCCCTTCTATGCCAAATTTACAGGACAAAGTTAAAAAGCTCCTGATTTGGCTGCCACCATTGAAGCTTATTAACTGTAATATTCTTCTAAAAAAATCTGATGATGTTTTATATTGACATCAATCTTCTAAATGTTCGTAGCTTTGGGATAAATTTCCACAATTTTAAATATGTATCTGCATATCCAACCCCTTCTTCTATTAATTCATTTTCCCAATAGTCCTACTTTGGGAATAATTTGTTCATTTTTCATTTTCTGCTCTTGTCATGTACCACTTCATTTGGAGGAAAAAGCATAACAGGGCTAGTGTTTCTATCTCTGTTTCTCCAGATGGTGCTCTGCACCATATTGTTCAGTTCTTATTGTCCTCACCTGATAATCTGATTTCGTGCAGAAGGAACAAGTTACCTCTCTGGTGACTTCCCACTGGTACCTTACTGTTCATCCCTACATGTTTAGCAAAAATGTTGGAAGCAGACTATCAGTTGTAGTCTCATTTACTATAATAGAGCAAACAGCAACAGAACTGGTAGGATGGGTTTCTTTTGGGTTATGTCTGTGATTGAGTTGTGTGGGTGCACTGTAGGATCAGGAGCTTCTGAAGCTAATCTCGCATTATCCTCACATACCATGCTTTGGTTTGCGTTGTAGAATCTGTGAACTTGATTCCTCTTGGATGAAAGAAAACCAAAATAGTTTCTAATAGGCATCCTGTCCACAAGACCAAATGAGAGCTGGTTCAAAATTCTGCCGTATCCTTATGCACTATATGTATAGTGTGGCTATCTGGTCACCAGCACAAGTTCTTTACTACTCCTTGAGATATACTACCTACTATGACAGATTAGTCTTTGATGCTTAATAAGATGTAGCTTTTCATTGAAACTTCTTTTTTGACTAGGACTTCATGAAGAGTGTTTTATGTCTACTTGACTATCTGTTTTTTATAAAACTGGTCATTAAAACTTTCATCTGGTGACTCTTTTTGACAAATTTTCTTGAAGTTTATCAGTGGGTTCAGAAGGTGTTAGAAATGACAGTCAAGTAACCTGGAAGTCTCATATACAATGAGATACTGCATTGATATACTCTCTCTTCAGGACACCAGGTTGAACACCATGCATGAGGATGAGGAAGAAAGTAAACTTTGTTTCTCAAGGTTTATCTGTCCAGATCACCATTACTTAATGTCAGTAGCTTTAGTTCCACAGATTCCCCCTGTATCTTCACCAGCCCCAAGTGCTTAGCTCTCACTAGATTTGAAAACAATGTTGGTGAGGAAAGTTATTAATGTTTTTTACTCTTCCTTCTTCCCCCTACCAACACCACCTTTATTCACTGCTTTTTCAGATCTTATATTACCAAAGTTAGTAATGCTTCTTTAGTGAAGCAAGGATCTAGCTGCATTTTTGAATGTAGCATTAAAAAGTTTTGAGGTTCAGGTCAGTTTTAATAGTCCTTTAAGCATCTAAGTGACTTTGTTAGTGACGACATAAATAAGCTTTAATTTTGCATATCTCTTCTCCTTGTTAAGATGTTTTCTTATCTCTGAATCAAGTGTTCATGCAGCAAATGTCAAGTTGAGAATTAACATACTATGAAAAAAGAAGTGAAATAGAGGAAAATAATGTCCAATGAATTTGCAGGCAAAGCTATGGCATTGAATTACTTCCTCTGAAAATAATGCTTTTTTAAGGAGATCCATAACAATACTTCTGTTTTTCTTCAAAGGCATCATTGTGCAGGTGAGCACAGTGCTTGTGTGTCTCTTGTTCTCTGCATATATTCCACAAATTAATGGAACAACAGGAGCAATTTAGGAAGGGGTTCAACACACTCTGACCTCCGGCTGGGCTCCAATCTGCCAAAAAACCTATCCCTATATCTGCTATCTCTGCTTGGAAATCTCTGATATCTTAGGACATGTCAGATGGCACAGTGCGCTCAGCAACTGAACTGAGAAGTTGCTGACTATGAGTGGACTGACTGGAATTTGGTGAATGTATTTTCTATATCTTTTTGATCTGTTACTAAGTTAAGACTACTGGATCATAGGTAGAAACATACTTTTAAATATCTAAATGTAGATCTTTTCATTTGTAGCTATATCCCAAAGTATTTTTTCTATCAGTTGTTAAACATGAACCACTGACCTCTGCAATATTAATTTCAGTGAATGCCTGGAGTTATGCTGCTACCACTGATTAGACCTTAGTCATATACCAGCAGCATTAGAATCACTTTGAACTCTTCTCACTTCTTTCTGTCTTCTTACATACAGCAAGTGTGATCGACAGTTTTTCAGGTAAGGTGTCTCCCTGTGCTCTGCACCAGGGGAGGGTGATGAGGGACAGGGAGAGAGGATTCTTTCTGAATCTCAATAAGAAAGGCCTAACAACAAAAGGCTTAATAACACATCTGTTTTAATAAGAGAATAAGAAGAGAGACATAAAGAATGAGTGAATTTTAGGTTGTTTCAGATGCTGGGCACCCCACGTTCATGCAGCATTGGGTGGACCCCATGTGGATTTTCCCATTGCCAGGTACACAGATCTCAGCCATTAATACATTTTCCCCTTTTTGGTCATTTGAGCAAGTATATGGTATTCCTACAAGAAAACATCTCCATTTATAATTTCTAATATTGTTTACAAGGGATGGTCTCATGAGAACTTCCTTCTGCACTGCTTGATAAAAGCAAGGCCATGGGGGTGGTGTAGTTGCAGGTGCTGAGTGGGAGTTGCCTACAGGCTCCTCTGTTGTGAATAGCTGGCTGAGGCTGTCCTTCAGCCAAGAGATTTGAACAGCATAGCACAGCCTCACGCTGAAAGTGCAACACAGGTCTGCACTTGCTCAGGTTAACTGTGATGTGGACTACTACCTCCTTGAGGTATGATGATCTCCTGGCCAAGATCAGGACACTTTGTTAGAAAAAATATCTGTTATATGGATAAAGAAGGCATCCTTTGATCACAAGATCCAGTAATAATGGTGTCCCATGTTGGCTAAAGCCTTCTGTCACGGAGATGAGAGAATACATTGTGGAACAGCTAACATGAGATGGTCTTTTTAGCAGCTTTTTTGTGTGAAAGACCTTCACAGAAGCTGATGTCTGTGTGGCACTAGCATTTATGTTTTAGTAGTATACCATATGTAAAGTCTAATGTATACAAGATGATTTTCACAGTTGCTAGTTAGCAATGTATGCAAACAAAAGCCCCAGATAGCTATTTGAAAACATTCCTGTTATAGTAACTAAGCCAAATGAAAAGATGTTCTTTATGCAGCTTACTTGAAGTCTTTAAACAATTTTGCATGAAAGATTTGTAGCAGCCATAAGCACACAAAACATTTTCTGTTACCTATGTATAATAAATATGCCTGCCACATGTTTTCCTGACACCACTGCACAGTTGTTTGCATAGCAGTGATAGCATGGAGAAATAATTGGTCTTTTGAGTATTGCCCAGTTTCATAGCAGGTTTACAAGACGTGGCATGAGAAATGACAGGGAAATGGTTTTGGTAGGAGTGAAGCAGTGATATATTTCAAAACTAAGTCCATTTTAGGTGGATCCTATCAAAAAAAGTGACTGTGAAAGTCACTATTGTGAAAGTAGTGAGTCTGTATTTACTTCCTTTTTGTCTACAGAAGGAAGATGTTAAAAAAAGCTATTTATTAGTAAGTAGATCATTCATATAGTTACTTCCTTCTCGTCTACGGGAACAAGCTACTAGAGAAAGCCATTTAGCTGTGAACATGTAATCCATTTATGTGAGTTTAGCAAGGGAATGAATGTATTGAGACTTGGCCAGGATGGGGCTAGGAAAAGAATAGTGTCAGAGGTAAAAGTTGAGCATTCAGTTGTGCCTGTTGCAGTACATTTTCTAAGATATAAATCAGGTCAAGGAAGCTTCAGTAGAAACATATTTGCTGAATGAACAAATAACTGCAGTGAAAGGATGCAAAGTGGGAGAAATAAAGAGCAACCCACACTGCTATAAATGTGAACTACAAACCATGTAAATAGCATAACTCCCACTGAGAATGTGACAGGTCTTCCGGGTACTTTCTTTTATTTCTAAGTCTTTCACAACACAAGCTATCACTGTTACAGATTCTTGTCAGTTCTTTATGTGTCTAGCAGACATTTTATGAGAATTCACACACATATTTCTGAAACTGATAAATTTACATTTCAGTATTATTTCTCTCTTAAATGTACCACTAACTGTTTTGAATCCATTGTAATTTGTTTCCCATGCACTAAACATTACAGCAGCGGGATTTGAAATTAGTGCCATTAGGTGGCTTGCCTTCATATCTGTGTGATAAGAAGCAACCTTTCATCAAGGATAAAAAAAGTGTATTATTTAGTAAACTAAGTGCTTTTTTATTGGTGGTTTTTAAAGCTGTATCACTGCTGTTAAGCAACTCAAGGTGGTTGTCACCGATTATTTGCAAACTTAGATACACCTCTTTCTGGGTAATTTGCCCACTTCAGAAATTTTACTTTTTTTTTTTTTTCTTCTCAGTTTTTATTTTTATACTTCTTGGTTCCTGTCTCAACCTTTCTATCTAGTTGTTTTCAGGTACTGTAAGTGACCAGGGAAAAAGTTTTCACTTGACAAAGATTAAGTTTCTTGTCTTTTCTACACGGTGCAGAGGTCATGATGGGAGATCAGAGACAGGAAGCAGCTTGTCATTTTATTAACAGGTACAGGAACTCAGAGCTTTGTTACACTCAACCAGAAGCCATTAGAGACCTGTAATAAGCAAGAAGCACCAGCATGGGGCTAGATATTAGGCTGGCATCGAGGTATAGTTTTGTTCAGGAATGGGCTGTAATAAGGCACTGGAAGCTGTTTGGAATGCATGCATGTGTGTTTTCATACATATATCTGAGTCTACATGGATCTTCCTTGTGGACACAGAATAAACAACATAAAAGTTTTGCTGATTCTCACATTCCCATCAAAGACAGCAGAATATAAATGATCTTTCTCTCTTTTTATCTCATGCTGCTGATCTGCTTTGTGCCTTATATGAGGTGCAGCACTGACCTGGCCTCCTATTCCTAAAATTATGGGGTTAGCATTACTTTAAATGTGCTCTTCATTAAAAGATTAATATTTCCTTTTACATTTTCTTGATCTCCCTCAGAAATGAAATTCTTGCTAGTTATAAAAGGATACTACAAAAAGCATACTTTTTTCTAATAAATTCTATAGGATTTTATAGTAATTACTACTGAAACCTATTAAATATCTATGGTGCCCTGCTATTTTCCCCTTTAATTCATTCCATTGGATTTTTTTCTTATGAGTGAAATCCTTTGAAAATATTACCCCTCCACAGTGGACCCATTTTTGGAAATTGTTATGCAAATCCAAATCTTGCAGCCTTCAGAGGGAATCTGTGACAAAAGTGAGACAGGCACAGCTACCTCCAGTCAGGCAATTCTTTTGATTAAGGTTCTCTGCTTTAAAACAGAGTTTAATCAAGGATAGCAGAACCAGAGGAAAACCACTTTCCAGGTGTGCCTTCTTGTGCAGATGGTATGCTGCAAAAGAGAATCAAAAGAGACTTAATTACAAGAATGATCAGCGGAGTCAGACAGGATGAGAAATTGTGCGCTCTGATGAAAGCTGTTCAATACAAAACAACAGCACAGCTTGGCACGTGGGGAAGGATGAAGCCACTTCTGATGGATGACAAAGGGTTTTTGAAGTCTGCTGAGACCAACTAATCCATGCTATAATGTTTGAAACATTTAGAGTTGGTGATGATCACTTGTCCTTTCTCTGGACAAGTCTAAACCTGCAGGGGAACTCATGCAGCTCACTTACCTGGGCAAAGGGGCACGCAGCAGTCCTTGCCAGTTTGCTTCCCAACAGCCTTTGAGATGATTCAAGGAGTGCCAGCAGTTTAATGCAGTGCTAGTGTCTGTTTTGCAGAAAAAAGGAATGTTACTTCTGTATGAGTGAAGTCTATTGGCTCAGTCTGGGGCCCTGCTGTGCTGCCTGCTGATGTCAGAAGTATGTGGGCATGGTCTCTGAAAGTTTGCAGTCTCAGTAGCCTCTTGAAATTGGAAAATTTTTTTGAGCTAGTTCAACACCCTCTACCATACACGTGTACCCAAAATGTTTAGGATTCAGGCAAAAGCTAGCACAGTGATGTACTATTGTATCAATATGATTAGAGGGTATCTTTCCACACGAGCAAAGCAATGTGTCATTTACCTTTTGTACTCATTCCTGGTTTTCTCCTAGAAAGATGATAGTTAAACTGATTTTTCAACTGACTGTGACTGCACCCACAAAGAATTCCACTGGGACTCCATCCAAGTACAGCATCTGGCCACAGGGAGCTGCAGGCAGAACAGCCTCATTAGTATGTGCTGCAGGATAAGCCCTGTCTTACTACCTGTCTTGTCAACAGTGGGACATGTAATCAGTGGTCCATAAACAGTAATGCCTTTGTCAAGGTTCTTTCAATGAAACAAATCCTAAACTCTGCTAACTGAAACAAGGTCACAGCTCTTCCTCCACTGCCCTGGGACTGGCACAGCATCCCTGCACTGTCATTGCAGTTGTATGCCGAGTTTGGTGACAGAAACCCGGATCTGCAATCAGCTCTCCAGGGAATAATAATGCCAGTTTCTCCTTGGATAGCAGTTTATTTCTATTTTTTCCCAGAGGGTTCTACAAACACTATTGAATTAATTTTAGCAACACCACGACTTCAGTGAGCTTTGCATTTGGCCTAGAGAGAAAGAACCCCTCCAGCAAACAAGTGACAAAGTTGGGATTTAAATGCTAGTGAGTCTAACTAATAGCATCATACTCAATTCCCCAAAAGGGCCCCTGAGAGCATTCTAAGGAAGAAGGTGGAAAGAAAGGTATTCTAGTGTCCCAATAAATCTCAGAGAAAAAGGGCAATCAAGAGGAGAAAGGTGGTAGAGAAAAAGCCCATCTGTATGTAGGGCAAAAGTTCATAGAGTATTAGCTCCTCCCTTGTCCTCAATCTTGTCTTCTTTCTCTTTGTGTCCCTTGCTCCGGACTACTTACTTGAATAAGTTTCCTTGTTTGAGCTTTCCTGCTACAGGTTCTGTATCTGCCACTGCTTTTTTGGCTGCCTGCCTGTTGATAATTGGCAGCAGATACAGGTTCTGGCACTACTGAGTCACTAAGAGAAGTGGACTAGCAGGACACAATAATACAGGGATCTTGAAGTACTTTACAAACTTCAATTAATTAAGTTTTATGACACCATTGTGAGAAAGGCAAGACTTATTAGACATACATCACTTCTGGGAAAATAGTATGACTAAAGCCAGCTTTTCCTAAGGTTTTTCTTTTCCTTTGTTATTTGTATTAAATGTATGTGTAATATATACTTACAGCTTTACAGACAGGCCAAATTTTGTGCATCTGCCTGCAGACCATTGTATGAACAACATGAAATTAAGACATGCAGAATTAAAGTCCTCTTCTGAAACTGCTTGTAAGGCATAACCTTGGAAAAATGATTAATCGAGAGTCAAGAATGTGAATACTTTGCCCTACTGCCATCAAGAATGGTGACAGTGAATGAAATTAAGCCCACTGGGGTAAGGTCAGTATTGATATCAGGCAAGTAAGTTGGAAGGCATCAGGCAAACTTAGGAAGGTCTCAGAAAACCACTGCTTCACTGTAGTCTCACTCTGGGTGTTTAGGAAACCAGACACATAATCTCTGTCTCAGTAGGAGATCTAAATGCTCACAGTCCTTTCTTTCTGCTGCTGTCTGCCTTTTTTAGCCCAAAGACATAACAACTATTTTAGGTAACTTCACACTGTGACAAGGCCTGTGTTATGTAAATGAAATGAAGACATTCAAGACTGAATTAACAGATTGTGAGGCAGGACACTTTGGAATAAATGGTGAGGTGATTTTTAGCAGCATCTAAACCTTGTTTTGCAATGTTAACTCAAGCATACAGTATTTTCTGGTGACTTCTCTGAACCTAAACATTTTTTACTTGTTTATATCTGTCAAAATGCACACCTGGCTAGACTGTTCAGTTTATCTCATAATCCTTGTCCTTGTGCCCCAATAATTTCCTTCACTCAGTCCTGTAAAGATCTGTAAAAGATAAAAGTACAGATATTAAGTCGTGTGTTAGGAAGAAAGTGTATAT
Organism: Nestor notabilis; assembly: GCF_000696875.1. Classification (NCBI taxonomy): domain Eukaryota; kingdom Metazoa; phylum Chordata; class Aves; order Psittaciformes; family Psittacidae; genus Nestor; species Nestor notabilis. The sequence goes on from NW_009914094.1 coordinate 15,998, forward strand.
TGCAGGCAAGAAAATTTCTGTGCAGACACACATTCATACATAGTGTTTTTAAGAATGGTAGCCTAATATCTTTCATACAGCGTACACTGGATATTTCATAAGAAACAACCCACCATGCACTAGACCTCTGCATAGGAGACCACTACCTGAAGCAAAAATCTGAAATCTGAAGAGTAATGAAAGATCACTTCTTCATAGTGATGGGAAGGTCCACCTTCCTGAGACCATGGTTAGTGTAAATCTTATAGGGAAGAAACAACAATCTATGTGGACATATTGTAGAGCAGTGTTTACAGCAGTAGGTGAAAGAATAAGGATGAGTAAGTTCCTTGGCTGAAGTGCGATCCTTGGTCAGATTTCTGTAGGCCACAGATATTCCATGTGTCATTGGCCAATTCTGTGCACATATTGTTCTCAGGCAAAGTGCTTTCTGTCTGCCAGTTATTAATCTGTTTTAACTTTAGCTGTTAAACTTCAGTGCTCCAGTGGCTACAAAAGAATCAGTATTTCAGATGCCACTGCCCTGCTCTACATCTTAATACTGCGTTTAGGGAAGATGGCGAGGATCATGTATTTTAAATCCTTACATTCCCATTTGAATAAGAAGCTGAGTTTTTACTTGCATTATCAAATTATTTTTTTTTATTTTTTTTTTTAGATCTGTGCAGTTTTCTGAGCCCAGAGCATTGTGGTGGAATTTAGCAATTCTACATATGAAAGGCCACAGTGGTGCCCAGATGCAGCTGCCAACACACTCTAAGGCATGCAAAGCATTCCAAATCTCAAATTTGCTCTTCTCAAGGAGAAAAGATAATAATTGAAGTTAGAATGCTAACACTATTGCTGGAACTCACAGTTCACTTAGGAACATACTTTGCTGTAATTATGAACCGGAAAATACTTCAATGAAAGGACCTACCAAGCAGACCTGTACTGCTATGCAAGATCAGCATCATACATGTGATTCTGAATACAGATAAATAATGACGTAATTCTAAGCAAGTTGTCAAAGTAAAAATTTATACATAAATTTGCAACAAGTAACAAAGTAATACATTGCATAATTGGTTTTAGTAGATTTTTACTCTTGTATTATTAATATTCCATTTTTCAAATTAGCCTGGAGTCTAATCCTCCTTATCAACCTAGTAAACTTCAGCTTTTAAAGTTCAGATGTTTTCTGCATGCATTAAACATCTAACTTCTTTATATAGAACATTTTTTAATCCTTACATAGGTAAAGGAAATGAGCTGATTTTACTCACATTTACCAAAAGGAAAATAAATTAAAAATATTCACCTTTAGGCTGAGACCCAGCATAGTAAATTTGAGTCAAATAGTGGAACTTTCCAGCTAGGTATGTACATGTGAAAATAAAGAATTTTAATAAGAATGTTAAAATAATTTACTGCTACAACCTGATTGTCAAACTGAAATGTAAACATTTGTACTAGCTTACAGCATGACAGAACACACACAAACTGTTACCCATGTGCTGTCTGACAAACAACTAACCATCCTCAAGTCTCTGCTAAGAATACTGAGCCCCTGCCTTAGGCATTCGCCCTATTTGTGTGCTCGCAATTTTTGAATCTTTACATGAAGCAAGGAAATCATTATCGAGGGGAGAAGGAGCTTAGTAACACATCTCAGAAATGTATCACTAAAATGATATTAAAGCATTCCCTGACAATGACTTCAGCAACAGCCTCCTAACTTGGTTCTCATCCTACTAGTATTACCTATTGTATGCAGGTTCATCTGCTGCACTGCTTTATGTTTCCATATTTTGCTAGCTGTGATAATGAGTTGTGTTGGTGAGTAGGCCTGTGTGCTATCTCTTGCAAAGTGCCTTTTGGTCCAGTTCTGAGGCTTCATTTTTTAACATAGTTAAATAATTTTTTTAATTGATATTTTAATTATTAATTAATAAATAATTTGAGCTTTATGTAACAGGTTGGTACTTTCAATGTTTCTTTTTTTTTTTGCTTCTGCTGTCAACTGCAGCTTTAACGAGGACTTTCTTATGCATTGTCTCAAATAAAAAATACCATGTAACTTTTCTTTTTGTTAAAGGCAGAATAGTAACATATAGTTCCCATATCCTTCCCATAATTAACATTTTATCTAAAAGTAGGGATGCTTTTCAATCCTCTGTTCTTAAAACCTGTTTGTTTCAGATCACTGCCATTTTAGGTGTTCTGGTTTGTTGTAGTTTAACCCCAGCTGGCAACTATGTACTACAATGGCACGCAGCTATTTGCTCACACACGCTGCCCAGGTAGGATGGGGAGGAGAACTAGAAAAAAAAAGTAAAATCCATGGGTTAAGAACAATTTAATAATTGAACAACAAAAAAAAAACCATAAACAAACAAAAAACCCCCAAACTATTATTATTATTATTCACAACATTAAAACTAAAATTAATATTCTTGTTTATAATTCAAAGGGAGTCATGAAAAAGGGAGTGAAATAAACCACAATAAATACAAGTGATGCACAATACAATTGCTTACCACTTGCTGACTGATACCCACCCTGACCTGAGCAGTGATATGGGCCTTCCAGGTAACTCCCCCAGTTTATATACTAGACATGACATGCTGTGGTATGGAATGCCCCTTTGGCTAGTTTGGGTCAGGTGTCCTGTCTCTGCGTCCTCCCAGCTTCCTGTGCCCCTCATCACTGGCAGAGCATGAGACTGAAAAGTCCTTGATCAGGGTAAGTGCTACTGAGTAACAACTAAAACACTGGTGTGTTATCAGCATTGTTCTCAGACTGAAGCCAAAACACAGCACTGCACCAGCTACTGGGAAGAAAATTAACTCTATCCCAGCCAAAACCAGGATACGTGTACAGACTGTGTGCAGGTATAACAGGAGATATTTCTGCTTTTTATCCACAGAGACGGACATGTCTTTTCCTCTGGAAGGTCTGTCCTTTAGGACTTCTGGAAAACTGTCTTTAGCAAATGAAGCACTAATGTTTCTCTGCAGTTTTCTTGGAACAATGACTTTACTACCTTAAAGTGAATTAGACATAAGGTTTACAAAGGGTTTGATCTCAACATGCAAATATGGAAGTCTAACAGCCTGGTCCTAAAAGAAAGTTAAAGTCTTGTCATGAAATGGATTCTAATTCTTTATTCTCATTGTTTCATACAAATATTGCTACTTCCAGCTCTCAGAATATTGTAAACAACCCCACACATTCCACAAGATATCCAAGCCTTTCCAAAAGTTTATAATGAAAACAGGGACTGTTCATAACCAGAGGTGATCTGAACACTGGTGCACCCAGATTTAACAACCAAGCTTCCTGTGCTTCTCAACAAGAAGAAAGGAATGTTTCATGATGAGTAATCAGTATTCAGTTCTTCACCAGGAGAACTAGGTTAATTGTGGGGATTTCTTCCTCCTCTTTGCCAGGAGGTGGATGTTGATGATTTCTTTCTAGTCTGAAACCTATTTGTATTGGTCCAGGCTGAAAATTGAAACAACAGGTCATGTTCGTGCCTGGTTTTGTGAGTGTACTTTCAAGTAATGATGTGATGGTTACTGAAGAAATATGAAAATGGAAGAAATTTAAGAAACCGATACACCAATGCTTTTGTGGAGTTGGTTGTTTTCTTTGTATTTTTTAAATTGATCAATTTAATATGCTTTCTGTTTTAGGCTTGGGGGTTTTTTTGTTTAGTTTGGTTTTCTGTTTTTTTTTTTTCTTTTCCAGTCTTTTTAGTTCCCTTTTTTTTTTTTTTTTTGAAGTTGGGTTTTATATTCAGGGTTTTCCTTGCAACTGGGAAGATTAACTCTGGATCTAAGAAAGCAGTTAGATATATAACTCCTTGTTTTCAGTAGGATTTAGGCACTTTAAAAGAAATTCTAGGGAGAACTGCAATTCTTTGCCTCTTCAAGCCATGACACTGAGCACCAAATAACCTGAGATTGAATTTTTAGTTAACACTGAATATTTAGCTTGTCAAAAGTCTGGATTTTAGAGGATATGTCCTTTCCTTGCACCTAAAAATATAGCCTGAGTGCATTTAGAGTACTTTGGTTATTTGTCTGGGAATCTAGAGGTTTTGCAGGAGCAGTAACAGTAGCAAACAGCTCCTTTTTAAATTGTCATATATTATTCACATATTGCTTTAGGAAAGAACGGTGCTTTCTCAACAAATTAAATTGACAGATATTTGCCTGAAAGTACTTACAATCAAAATTTATAGGTCTGACTAGGCTATTGGGTGTCCAAAAATCCAGGACAAATGGCCTCTTCACATAACTCATCAGTTCTATGGGACATGCTTTCTGGATACATGGGAGTTTTTGAGCATGAACTGTAGACATGGTCTCTGCAAAAATCTGCTTCTTGAATGGAAATATGGGAACTTTTTCTTATTATGTTTAAAAAAAAAAATTGTCTAGTGAAATGTAGCCAGAAGAATGGGAAGAAAGTCTGAGAGAAGCATGTTAATGATGATGCAGCAATGGCAAATGTGGTTTAGTAGATTATTTTGAAGACAGGTTTGATAAATAGGCACTTGAGGAGTGTTTAATACGCATCACATTAACTGTGTAACCATTTCTCCCAGCAAAAGTAAGCAGAAAGATTTGGTACCATTTTATTGTTTCTGTTTTCTTTCTACTCCTGCAGTTTAAATGTGACTACATTTTAGTTTAGATATTGCTCTGAACAATGCATTTGTTGGCCTAGTTAACCTAGTTGTGCTCTCTACACAATGTTCATAAATCTCAGTGTAAGCTCAGATGGTGCAGCCATCTTCCCCATCTCTGGAGGAAGTACTCTGCCAAGAGACAGTGGTCTCGTAACAAATACTTACAAACAAAAAATGTACCTGGGACGCTAAGACCACCTTGGCTTAAAGAAGGAAGGTCTTTTTAACTTTGCTTTATTTTTGATTCACTGGCCTACTGTCAAGCCCTCTGACTTGCAAATACCTTCTTTATAAATTATCATATATTATTCATTCAATGCCTTAGGAAAGAATGGTGCTTTATAGGCAAATTAAACTGACTTATCAGTGCCCCAAGGTGCTTACAATTTTTATAAGGCATAAAAGTATAAGGGATTGCAATCAAAAGTTGGGAACTAGGTGATGGGAGATGAAACTACAGAAATGAGTATATTTCTCATTGCTGGCTGAAAGATTTTCCATTAAAAAATCTGGGAAGAACTTCTGAGTCTTCTGTAAACTGTCACACATTGAATCATGGAAATTGATGATGTTTTACTACAATAATTAACAAATTTGTTCTCTTTTTTCATTACATTCTTTATATCAGAAAAATAAATGCTCTTTCAAAAGTTATTATAATTGGACAGGTATCTTCCTTTCTTCTATTCCAACACTCTCAAAAATTATCTCAACTGGATCAGAAGCCAGTGAATAAAAGCCTTAACAGAAGTCGTCAGTGGGGAAGCCATAGTAGGAGGAATTGCCCTAGAGTCTGGGGTTCAGTGTAGAGCGAGAATTTTCCTCTGTTAGTCTGCTTCCCAGAAAGACTGCTACCTGAGCCTCAGAAAGGGAGGGCTTAATCGAGTGATTTTGCTTCAAGTATGTTACTGACTTTTTCAACGTGACCCTCTTTCTTAAACACTTAATGGGAGTTCAAGAAGACATTAATTAACTCATTGTTAATGGAGCTGCTGAAATGAAGCCATTGCTTCATGTTGCACAGAAGTTTTTCTATGAAATTTTTTCTATTATTATACAAAATGCTTTTCTTAGCAAGTGGCAAGTAACCTCTGGAGCTCTCTGATATTCCCACCAAAGCTTATATCTAAATCCAGTCAGCATAAATGAAATGCTAAGACTAGCTGTCACACAACCTTGAAGGTACAGCCTCTGTGTCAAAAAACCTTGAGCCTTCCATATTCTGTTGTAATGCCATCTAAGAAGGAAATTCACCAAATAGAACTGCAATTGTTTCCCAGTCCCAATGCAGAACAATTAAAAACTTCTCCACTATAAATTTCAATACTGGCACTCTAATATTCCTACATCCTCTAGTCTCAGATTGGGGGATAGCATTTATAGAATGCTCATTCGAGAAGCATTTGAAGAGTCACAGACATGAAACCTTACAGCTGTATTGCTGTAAGTCTGTTTCTTAGTGAGATCCTTCAGTTTCCTAAATTCAGGCATGGTATAGGGAGGCTTTCTTACTTGATGTTATAAATATTTCACTGTGTGTTCAACACTGCTGTGACATGCCCACAGATTAGATATTCCGGTGATGTTCTGAATTTGCTGTGTCCTACCTATCTCTGACTTTTTTTGTAACCTCAAAGTAGAACCTGTGGAAGCCAGGATGGATGTGGCAGGCAGCAATTGAATAGCAGCAGAAAATGGCAAGAATAAATTAGGATGGTTGTGTGCCTTGAGGTTATCAGTCATATTCTAGTACTAAGTTATGCGCACAGAATCAGAATATTGCAATACAGTTACTATAAAGTATTATCCACATGTAATTTAATATAAGTTCACAAAGACATCAAGTTATGATTCTTTTTAAGTATTTTAACATTTTTGCATTTTAGGAAAGACTTTCTCCAGTGATCTGCAATCCTCAAATTTAGTAAATTAGACCAGTATTTAGGCAGCTGTCAGAGGAGAGATGTATGTATCAGTTCTAGCAAAAGTGACTATTTATTCAGAACTGTGTGGTGATTCTTGAACTTTTATCTTGAACAAAGAAAAGACAGTGTGCACAAATAGAAATCATGAAATGGCATGAAATTGGTTTCAGCAATGAAATGTACTATTCCTATTGTTCTCAACATCTGTTGAATGAGGAAAACATCCGTTCTTCTTAAAAAATAAATTAGCAAATCAAAGACAATAGGATATTTATAGATGTTTGAATTCTCTTATCATAGAATCATAGTTCTACCTGTAGTGGACTGTTTTGAAATCATTGATTGTTCCTAAGATGCTTACACCGCATCTAACCATCATTACTGTGTGATTTCCTATTAAGAAGAAAAACAAAAGTACCCTGGGGTAATGTCCATAATCTAAGCGGCTTGGACTAGATTTTGGCTGCATACATATTAATAATTTATCCATATAAAGATTGATAATTTATCCATGGGAGTTAATTGCAGGCTTTTTTTGTGGAAATGTCCTATCAGGCTACTGAGCTCTGGAAGAACATTTTTGTGCCATAAAAGCTATGGCCTGCAATTAAGCACTTGATTTGGTTTTGATCTTCAGCTTGGGAACTCAAGAAGAATTGTATTAGATTTAGATTCAGGCAGAGGAAGATGCCAGCCTCAGATGAGGAAGGAAGAAGTTACTCTAGGTTTATTTGGACTGAAAGATTTAAAACCCTAGAGGAAGCTGGTACCATGGCAAGTTCTCTTCTGGACTCAGAGGAAAATCTGCATATGAAGGAAATGTATGAAAAAGAGAAATGTTTCTTCTTGTTGCTACACTTTTTTTCCCATCACTGATAATTACTCCCAGCTGGGAAGGCACACAACTGGTCCTACAAAGTGATTGTGACTTCCTTTCATTACCCCAATTATCTTTGGTTAATGTGAGAGCATTTATTAATATCTACATAACCTCTACACAACCTTTAAAGAAATTGTAGTCCAGAAAGAAGGATATTGAACAAGAAAAATGTGGAAATTTTTAGAGAAAGATAATGAGGGAAGCTAAAGACATTGAAGAAATAGCTGCTTTTTTTTTTTTTTTTTTTTAAATGAAATCACAGTCAGTTTAAAATATTTATTGGGAACACAGAAAACCACAGCTATAGTAGGAAAGGAAAGAAATTATTCAAGATGAAGGAACAAACATGTATGCTATTCTGAACAGGCAATGACAAAATTATTGGTAGGGAGACAAAGAAGACATAAGTATTCAATAAATATGAGTGTTTGTTTGAAAAAAAAGCAAGTATAATGTAAAATAATGAGGTATTTCCTGGCTCATTAATTGCAAAGGAATACTTTAAAGATATCTGTACTTCTAAGGATGTCTCTGGACTGACAGTATTAATATTTATTAAATATGGGAGTCCTTGGAAGATTCCAAAATATATGACATTGCTGATACTGTGTGAATGTAAAATTAATGTGTCACCAGGTGCAGAGAAATCATGGAAAAGATGAGGCAGGATTCAGTTCATAAAGTATTTAAAGCTAAGGATGCAATTAATGGTAGTCAACATTGGGTTTTTAGATGATAGGTCTCATCAAAGTAAACTCATCTGTGTGATAATACTATAACTGTGTTTGAAAATGCTAAGTATAGGTCTTCAGACTGATAATGTGGATAAGTGAATACCTCCTTGTATCTAACTGAAGAACTCTGCAGCAGTATGATGTGTTAATAACATACGGATTTAACTAGATGCCTAATAAGTCTGAAAAAATAATTGTTGGTGTGAAATATCTCTTTGGATGCTAATACTATATTAGTGTTAATGGTACAGGAAGAAAAAAAAATGAGAAACAATTGTAAGAGCAGGTCACTTTAGCTTGGCTGGTAACCTGGGCATGTTGCTATTATACTGAACTTGAAAAATTGAGAAATTTGTTTTTAAAATTAAATCTTGGAGGACAAAAAGGTGAGGTGAGTCTTGGCAAATGAGCCAGTGCCAACCTCATGTAGTTCAACCAAGCCAAGTGCAAGGTCCTACACCTGGGTCAGGGCAATCCCAGACACAGCTACAGGTTGGGCAGAAAAGGGATTCAGAGCAGCCCTGTAGAGAAGGACTTGGAGGTGTTGGTCGATGAGAAACTGAACATGAGCCGGCTTCAGTGTGCGTGAACAGCCCAGAAAGCCAACCTTATCCTGGGCTGCATCAAAAGAAGTGTGACCAGAAGGTCGAAGGAGGTGAGCCTGCCCCTCTGCTCTGCTCTCATGAGACCTCACTTGGAGTGTTGTGTACAGTTCTGGTGTCCTCAACATAAGAAGGACATGGAGCTGTTGTAACTTATCACAGGAAAGACAGAGGATGCACTCAACTGCAGAAAACATGACGTTCAGCAAGGACATGGATAACAAGAACCAGTGACTGGTAGGTAGCACCAGGTAGATACTAAAGATAAGTACAGCAAAGGTTCATGGGAGGAAACTGCCAGGCAGATTCTCTGTCTGTAGGTGTATGCTGGCTTTGGCTGGGATAGTTAGTTTTCTTCAGAGTAGCTGGTATGGGGCTATGTTTTGAATTTGTGCTGGAAACAGTTTTTAGTTCTTGCCCAGCAGTACTTACACAGAGTCAAGGCCTTTTCGGCTCCTCACCCCACCTGCAAGTAGTATGGACATGCAGGAGAAGCTGGAGGGGGCACAGCCAGGACACCTGACCCCAGCTGAGCCAAGGGATATCCCGTACCATATGGCGTCATGCTCAGCATATAAAGCTGGGGGAAGAAGAAGGCAGGGAGGAATGTTTGGAGTGATGGCATTTGTCTTCCCAAGTTGCATTACATGTAATGTAATGAAACCCTGCTTTCCTGGTGATGGCTGAACACCTGCCTGCTTAGGGGAAGTGGTGAATAAATTTCTTGTATTGTTTTGCTTGTACATATGGCTTTTGCTTTACTTATTAAATGTCTTTATCTCAACCAATGAGTTTTCTCATTGGTTTTACCCTTCCAATTTTACCCTTCCAATTCTCTACCTATCCCACTGTGAAGGGAGTGAGCAAGCAGCTGTGTGGGGCTTAAGTGCCGCCTGGGGTTAAAACACAAGAAGTCATTAAGACTAAATATACATTTTTCAGAAGATACGTTTTAGACAGAAGTTAGATCTCAGCCAAATGCAAATTATTACAGTCAATATAAGAACAAATATTGCATATCCAAGGGACTTCAATATGCTGCAGATCACTAGATGATCTTATCTTTCTTTTGGCTTTACATCCTTTAGTTGGCTTTGAAAAAGGAATGTAGAGAATGAAGGTTGGTCCAGGGCTGGCCGTTTGGTCCTTAAGTGCTATAGTGACTATGTGAGCTACCTAAACAAGAGAGAATATAGCCAGTAAGTCTCCCTATGAAACAGTCTCTAGAATTCATTTCAGCTCCATGGTTATAGTTTATGCATTCCTCACTCAAGCAAAATCTTGATTTCTTAATATAATATTTTTGAAAATAAATCTGATTTCTAAACCTTAAATATTTTGAAGTTCCCTTAGAAGCTGTAAATATTAACTTGGACCGATTTCAAACTGAAACTGATTTTTTATCCTGATATGAAATTTCTATTTCTCATTATTAAACTCTTTTTATAGAACTTAGTTTTTCCTTGCTGTGTGAGTCTGAAAAAAACCCACAAACTATTTTTCAAGGCCTGATAATTATGTTTTCTAGGCTATCTGGGCTTATGGAATACAGGAAGAAAAGTGTCATGGTAAAGAGCTCTGATATATTTCCAAGATGTATAAGCAGATGTCTGGCAGTTCACATGCATATAGCCTGTGTTGAAGAAGATGCTTTCCTTAAAGATTCTTCAGAAAAGGTTTTTGAACACCTTTCTAATTCAGTGACTAAATAATTTTTGCAAAATATCAACAATTTGCTACTGGATGTGCTAGTGTTTTTCAAAGTGGGAACCATTGTCATATTTCACTTATGGGTACATACATGTGAGTAGATATTGCCTAAAATAAATTGTGTTTTGAAGTACACTTTCAGCCTAAAACATTACCTATGACTTTCTTACATCCAGGTAAAGATTTAGTAACAGAGTTTTATTGAGACATAATACTACGAATTTGACCTTACATTACATGCCATTCTCTAAAACATTTATTAGTATGTTTGACATCTGAACAACCTATTTTTGAACATTCATTTTCCTAACAGCTTTGTAAAAATGACCTATGCACTAGAAAGGGTTCCTTCACTGATTAGTCCTTGTCTATTTCTAGGCAAGAGTATATCCATTTAACTCATTTAACTAGAATACTGGGTTTGGTTGTTTTTTGGTTTGTTTTTTTTTTTAGGATCCGACTTTTACTGACATAACAATAGTACTAGTATAAATAAAAATAACAGTAAAAAGATGCATTACCACAAATATCTGAAAACAAATGGCAATTAGAAAAGAAATGAATAAAATTCTGATCTGCAAAGTGTTCATTTACTCTGTTACTTACAATGGACCTTCCCATGCAATGGTACAAATTAGTAAGGTTTTATTGCACACATAAATAAAACCAGGAAAACATCTGTTTATTTCATTCTAGCTGATAACATGCCTTAGGATTTTTCATTAGAAGAACCCATAGAAGGATCGAGGCAATGCCTTACTGTATTTAGACTGTACACAAAAATACATTTTCTCCTCACCTCACCTATCCTCTTTTTTAAATTATTTCACAGAGGAACAAAAGTCTGATAAGCACTTGATAAGCAGTATGAAATGATGCACAGGAAAACATATCTACAATGACGTTAACTGGAATGGACACAGTAATTTTCAATGACAATGCTGTTAGGAAGATCCTTTCTTTCTGCGAAACTCTTACAGCTGAGCTTGTTGCAGCTGTTTGCCCATGGAGAGCTTTGGACAGCTGCAGTTCGGTAACACAAAGTGCCACAACTGTAAGAATACAGTGGTTGATATTATTAATGATGTTGAATTTATTTATTTTGTCACACTGTCTCTAGCTTTACTGATTGAAAATGGGGCAATGACACTTTCACTTTCCATCAGTTCTCAGATAGTGGAGCTAAGATTATTTGTATGCAGATGGTTTTGGTTGTAATGGAGGGAAATCTGGCTTCATCCTCTTCCTTTTGCAACCTTTCGCGTTCTTTGGTTTTTGTTCTTGCTTTTTTTACACACCTACTTGCCTTTCTCCATCCTTGCCATGATCTCAGTTGAATCTTTTATTACATCAGAAGGATACTGAACATCTTCATTGATAACTACCACCGTAGCAGGACTTCTAGATTGCCTGATCTTGACACTTCTGAAGTGCCTAATACCTGAGTGTCTTAACTAGCTGGCATTGAGGGCATGGTTGTGCTTACAGGAAGTGGATAGAACCATTAAGACCAGGTAGAATTTCTCAGGCCTTAGCAGCCCTCTTGTTAGACAGATTTATCTCTTGCGATAAAGGTATTCACAAGAGATTTTATGGCTATACCTGCACTGGGTGTAGTACTGAGAATGGCCTGAACCTTTGAGTTCTCCTAACAACCTGCTCTCTGTAATCTTTATTGCCACTTCAGGGATTCAGATGCCTATCTTGCAGCAAGCGTTATCAGGTTCTAGGAAATAAGACTGGGGTTTTGTGTTTGCTGACATTGGCCATGTGAAATTGTCACATGGCAGGAGAGGCAGAAGGAGGCCTAACAGATGATTATCATGGACTTTCCTTGGCCAAGAACCAAGTGCAATGGAGGCACGATCTGAATGTGATAAGCCATAGCAAACATGACCACATGGGAATAATGAGCTTAAGTGCAGGCCATGGATGAACCCGTAAGAGGCAAATGATGCATGAAATTGCTGGAATGGTATACTATGATTTTGTTAACAGATATGAAGGGTGGCCTGTGTGACATGTGGCTATAAATCCCACTTTTAATAGTGATCGGGACAAGTGTCGTTATGCAGATGTCTAACATCATGTAGAAGCAGAGAGCCCAAAGAGAAACCGTGACACCTTGGACCAGAGCTGCCTCCCAAGAGCCCAACACCTAGAGGAAGTGTTGTTTTCCTCTGGGCACAAATGAGGCCTCCCTATTTATTCAGCAAATAAGCAGGCCATGAATTTGTGCCTAAAAGCTGATTATGAGTGTGAATATTGAACGTAAGATGAAGATTTAGTCATGGGTTAATCCTTCAAGCTATTCCTGCACACCAAAACAACCACAAGCAATTAGGGCCACTGCTCTGTTTCTCCTTTACATCTTGGATGCAGATATTGCAGATAAATACTGGGCATTCTCAGTTCAGTGGTGAGCTACTGAATGGGCTGGAAGTGTAATTGCAGTGGTGTTCCTAGGCTGCTGACTGTGAGAAAGGGCAAGCAGGTACAGCAGCTGACTGGAAAAGGATCTCATATCAATTTTTGCACCAGCCCACAGCATTAGTATGATACTCTCTATTGCTACTTTTAATAATCCTAAGAGATTTTGTTTTTAATAAAGGCAACTGTTTCTTGCTATAATGTAATTGCTTTTCTAAAAATAAGGTTAGTAAAATCAAGGGAAACAAGATTAGTTTTATATCCAGGAAGAGCTGAAGCTCTCTATTTCTATGCTTAGCTATATGTGACAGCAGGAGTTGAGAAGAAATTTTAAATTATGCTAATAAATATATTTTGAATGCCCATCAAGCTTTTGATATGTCTTTCTAAAGTTAAATGACATCAATGGATGTCTTCCCATTGACTTTTTCTGGTCTTCGATCAGAAGGTAAAGACTTGTCACTCCATTTTCAATTAAACAGTCTGAACTCTCTGACTCAGCATTAGCAGGGAAAGATGGGTAGAAAAACTGCTGAAAAAAATGATCATTTTAAATCATGCAGTCAGAGACTGAAAAAAAATGCATTAAATTTTAAACTGCAAATCTCTCTCTATACCCTTGGTTAGTCTGAGATACCTACCAGCACGAACTGTATTGCAGAAAAAATTGAGATTCACTGTCACTTATTTGGAGGTTACATTTGCATTTCTTGGGGATCCTCAGAGAACTGAGAAACACAGGAAAAATAAAATCAGAAAATCAGAATGTTCTGAAAACTCCCATATTCAATGTTCTAAAGTGCATGGACCATATTATAGAATATAAAAGTGAACACTTGAATTCAATTTCTTACCTAAGAAGCAAGACAAAGAGTGACTGAAACCACAGAAAAAAGCATTTTTTTCCTCTTTTGGTTTTGTGCTAATAAAGATAAAAAGAAAAATCTAAGTATCACTTCTATTGTTTTAAACAAAATTAATTAAGGTTTGGATTGGCACAGATGTTTGACAGGGGGTTTCCATTATGTGATACATTTACAGTGAATTTTCAAAGTAGGCTGTAATGTGGTGTAACTGATGAGAGCACATGAGCACCTTTTGAATTTTCAGAAGGTATATCTGAAAAATTAATTCTACCACTTATCCAGAGGATACTTTTACTATTGCGTTCAATCACTATTTTGACTTGCCCAAGACATTCATATGAAAAATGGACATTACCCTCAAATTACTCCTAAAAGACTATGTCATAACCTGAAAGACTGTCATAAAGTTAATTGATCTGTAACTAGTAGGGATCTTCTAAAATGTTAACTAAAGCTTTCAAGCATCCTTTTTTCCTCTTACAGCAGCTAGAGAGAAAAAATGTTAGAGATGAAGAAATTTGCTGAATTTCTGAATTACTGAAATCAAGGCAGAGACCAGAATTTTCACAGGTAGGAATCCCCCAGGGAGTTTACTATGCCAAAAGCCCTCTGCCTAAGTGCAGTATCCTTGAATCAGAGAGGAACTACACTGGATACTCATTCAATTCTTCCTTAAATTACAGGAGGAAACTGGCACAAAACAACAGGGAAAACATGAATCTCTCAAATAGATATATTCTTTTCACTTTCTGAAGAAGATTCTTACTTAAGACCCAACTTTTATTAACTAGTTTCCAAACATCTTAATGATTCTGTGATTCTGTGATCTTAACACTTGAAGAAACATTTATGTTGTACCTTCATTTTGTGAATTTGTAATTTTTTTGGTTGTGGTGGATATAACAAGTCACAAACAGTTGTACCACTTAAATTAATTACCAATTAATAAATAGGTAAAATAGTATTTTCATATGTTTATGAATGTAAAAATCAGGTTTTGCATAAACATCCATGCATTTAGCAATATACTTACTAAAGTGTTTAAAAATTAAAATCTATTCTTCATCAATAATGAATTTTCAATAGAGATTCTACATATCTGCATGTCTTGTGGGAAATCATGTATTTATTTCCCTACTAGAAGATGAGCAAGCCTTGGAAATTGTTGTCCTAATACTGCACATTTTTCTTACCAGAAATTTACCTTCAGCTTTGACCTGCGTGTGTGTGTTTGTACATCTGCCTGTATGCCAGCTGTTCACCAGGAGTAGACTACAGAGTTCTATTTTATACCCAGCAATATTCAGAGGAATATTCATGTATATATGTGAAATATTCAGAGGTTACTGTTCATATTTTAAGTGACAATTTTATTCCCATTTTATCAGGCAAGATGAGTGGCTCTTCACAACTGTCTTTAGTTTTGGAACACTCCTTTGGTGTACCAGTATGCCATTACGTTGCCATTTTGCACTGGAGTCACATGAATTCCAAGCTTCATTACTGAGTCCTGTAAGAATTAAGTAATGTAACTTTCTAGATAATATTCATACTATGTATGAAGAGTGAATATGATATTATCTCAGCAGTGAGATCTCTTTAGGGAGGTAGCCTTTGGAGAGAACATGGCAGTAGTCGTCTTGAAAGCTTCCCAAAGGATTCTGATGCTAACTGCTTCATTATTCTGGCCTAGTTTATGAGAATGCTTAGAGAGAAAATCAGATTTTAAATGATGAATTTGCTAATGCATTGCACATCAGAGTCAAATTTCCCCTGTGGCTGAGCTCAGTGGAATTGGATGGTTGAAAGATGCTCTTTGGCTGCTGCTTTAAGTACCTTCCAAACTCCTCCTTGTGGCACTTTGAAGAGGGTATAGTTGTTCTGACCCAACGAAATGTGCTGAGGCTTTGCATGTGTGTTAGATGCCAGTACAGGTGTATTTGCAGCCCGTATCCTGAAGGCAATGTATTTGTGTTTACAGGTCCTGCGTTTCAGTTAGAAAGCCCTATGTTTGAGGAGAATTTACCAGCTTTCTTATGGCATTATGAAAACCTGCCTTTTTTTATTTCCAGTTTCAAAGGTGATTTTCTTCACTTTGTGGTGTGGACAAAACACTAAGTGTAGAAATAGCAACAGAGGGTAAAGTGCAGCTTCTCCACAGGTTCTCTACCTTTCCTTCCTTTCTTTAAGTAGAGCTTTTGATCAAGTCCGAAATGCAGAAGCATTTAAAATGACATGTAAATTTATATCAGTGTATAAATATTAAATGCAATAATAAATGTTCTACTAGTATTACCTATTTATATTTAAAAGTCGCCATGTGCAGGGCAATAAGTACTTTGACATTGTATATGTGTAAAATAACCTAGCATGCCTTTTTCACCCTAACTCATTTTGTGTAAAACACCATTAGGAACAATCATAATAACAGTTGTATATATCCTGAGGGGCTGGTGAGCAGTAGCAGATGCTCACCTTTTACTTACTGACTGATGGAAGTTGAAATTATGGGAATTTTGCCATCCATCATGCAGATGCTGAGAGACTAAGGTGATAAGTTCAAAGAGCTGATGGTTAATAATTAAATATAATAAGCATCTGCTATTGTTATTACCTAGGGGCTGAAATGTGTTGTTTAGACAGAGTAGGGTTATGGACAGCATAATTCTGCATTGCCCCTGGAAGGATCAAGCAAGAATTACTACCAACCTGTACAAAATCAGAGCTTCTCCTCTGCAGTAACTTTCAAACACTTCAGCCCAAATTCCAATCACCTTGCTCATTATGACCAGCACCAATATAATGTCAGTGTAATTACTGTTGGAGTGAAGGACTAATGGGACAGGACGTCCAGTAGTGACCCCCAGTCTGTGCCTGTCATTGGACTGGATC
Source organism: Nestor notabilis (assembly GCF_000696875.1). Taxonomy (NCBI): domain Eukaryota; kingdom Metazoa; phylum Chordata; class Aves; order Psittaciformes; family Psittacidae; genus Nestor; species Nestor notabilis. Next base: position 32,715 of record NW_009914094.1, read on the forward strand.
TCATCTCTCCTAATTTTAAAATTTGCCAAACTGGACATTTAGTTTAAGTCAGCTGTTCAGGCTCTGTCTATAGTCAATGGAAAGAGATAGGCACCTTCACAGGGAGCTGAAACCGTCCTAAGATAATTTGTCTGAACTGCCTTTTGAAGATCCCCTCTCTCTTTCTCCGCTGACTGGGGAGGAAGTATGGTTAACATTTAGACTTTTAGATTAAGTGAATCTCAATCTAATACCTAAAACAGATTAAGCTGATGGTTAAGGTGAGTCCATACCTGATGAGAATGCTCTATGTTTTGGAGTGTAGACCTTGAGGGTCACTTTTAGTTTTTCTTTGAAATACAATGAACGCCTGAAAGATGGCAAATAATATGCTTCAGTATTATTGCACAAGCAGAATAGATTTCTTGGTGACCCCTAATAATGCAAATCTAGACATCCCTAGTAGGACCTTACCTCTATTTTATTACCTCTGAGGTAGATGATTTTCTTTTTTTTTTAATTACAGATAACTTATTGATTGAAGAACCTAAGTAGAAATACATGCTAAATTGAGCAATTATTCCACTTACACTATTGACTCTGCCATTATTCAGGTCATTTCAGTCATGCAGTGTTTCTAGAATTATTCATGCTTAAATTTGTGGCTACAATACATGAAAGCAATATAAACAATGCAAAGTGCTAATGGCTTTTATCAGCTCTTGCAAACAGGCTTAATGTAATTTACCCACATGAGTTGTGAAAAAAACAAAAACTATATTTCTATCACAAAAAAAAAAAATTGTTAATTTTAGAAGAGTTTATTCATGTGGGTAGAATTACCTTGGCAAATATGTTTAAATCTGTATTGTTTTAATAAAGTAGTCATACGCTGAATTTGACATCTTTCCTGTTTTATGGGAGGGGAGGAGAGAACCAAACCCGGTTATACTCAGAGAAATATTTCCCCAAGATACCTAGAAACATGTCAATTACTTTTCTAGGCTCTGACATATAGCATTGTATGAAAGACAGCTTTTCCTAGTGATACAGAGAGGGCTGGAAAATCAGGTTAGATGTGCCATGTTTGAGCTTTTTGAGCTGTGAGGTTATTTTTGCAGACATAAAAAACATACTGCAATTAATAATGTACAAACTCATGTACTTACTATGACTTAGCATAATTAAAGTTAGATTGTGCCAGAGGAGGCAGTAGCAAGTAAGTGGTGTGAACAGATTTTACATAATGCCAAAATGTTTATATGTTTTGAATGTTTATATGTATTTTGAGTTCAACTCCTGGAAATACACCATAGACCAGGACCTTTCCCCTGCCCCACTCCCTGGACTAGTATCTTCTGTTGGTTTGCTTGTTTTCCATCTGACTTTTTATGACTCTTTCTTTTCTGGCTGCTTAACAGTCAGCTTCAACAGTGTGAGAAAATATTGTGATGACTCCTCCTCCAGCTTCCATCCTCAGATGTTTCCCTCCTCAAGAGTTTGACATGCCTTTGAGGAGGGCCTGTCCCTAATCATGGCAGCAGATACAGATCCCTGGCTGTTAGACGAAAAGGAGTTGTTGCCTTCTCCACTGTCCAAACTCTGGAAGGAAATGGAGTAAATTCAGAGATAAGTACCTAATTCTCTAGCACGGCATTAATGAACATGTATAGTGTCTAAGTTTAGGCATGTGGAGAGCTTTATGGTTAACTAAGTAGTTTAGATACTAAGGGGTTTAGATTAACTAAGCTTTAGGTATGTTCTGTTAAGTGTGCTTTCTAGGCTGCTGTCTTAAATGTTTGGGTCTAAGAGTCACCAATCACCCAGGGTAGGAAAAAATGGCCATTGCCACATTCTACAAACACTCACAAAGAAAATACTAATTTTTCTATTAAAAATAGCTTTGTTTTTCTGGCTTCTGTAAACTTAGAGGATTGACATCTGGGCTTGAAAAATTTTGCAGATCAGACATCTAAAACTTAACTGATTCCTGGTAGATATTGCCCAGCTCCGATACATTATTTGAGTTAGCAAGGGAATGAGAATACAAAATTTTATATATTGCTGTCTGAAGAAGTGGTGCCATGAGCATGTTAACTCTAACTTTGCAAAGCTTAAAATACCTTAAAGAAGTGAACTGACATAGAGCTGCTGAGATTGTGGCTATAATGGCAGAAACTCCACTGCCCAATTATGTAAAGGCCTGCATGCCTTGCTAATAGATAAAGACTTGAGCTTTGGCTAAACTGATAAGCATTTTCCAATTTAGTGAACCGTACTTGTCTGCTTCATGGGAACATTTCTATATGGATAATGAAAAAGAAATTAAAAAAAGAAACTTTGCCTAAATTGTATTTAGATGTAACTTAGTGTGATTAAAAAAAGGAAGATAAACCATAGTGCTGATGTTTTTGTATCTGAAATAAATTAGCACAATATAAGACAGTGAGCAACAGTGAGTTACAGTGGACAACTACTAATTTTAGTCTTAGGCATCTTACAAAGTACATGAAAGATTGTAACACCTGAAAATTTGAGCACACAATGGGACTGTTCTTTAGGATTTGTTTCTATTTCACTGTGTTTTGAGATAGTAACGATAATGCTTTTCCTGACAAAAGGCCTAAAGTTCTCCCAAGTACTGTGCCTGGGAAATGACTGAGAAGTCTTCCTCCAACCTTAGGAACTGCTTGCTCACCACTTACTAATGTAATGTTATCATAGTAGTGTAGCTACTCTCAGCAGGACTACCAGTACTGTCCAGCTGATAAAAGGAGACGTGTCGGAACTTGTTAGTCGTAAAACCTTGGAAAAGTGAGTTAAGGACTAAAGTTTTGATGAGAAGGAATGAAAAACACTAGCCCAGCATTTGTTCATCAATCACGGGCTGGAAAGGTTGCGAAAGAAGAAAGCAGATGACCTTAATTAGAGGAACTAGCTCTTTGGATAAGAAAAGGATGCTACTAGGGGAGGTGTGAATGCCTGACTAGTAGTTTATCTTATGTTGGCCAATCAGTGTGTGCTTAATGTAAAAGATGGACCAATTGGTATGAGACACGCTAGGTAGGGACAAGTATAAATGTATATGGATAACTGTAATAAAACGACACCTTGCTTGCATCAAGCTGCATCCCGTCTCTTAATTGCGGCATAGTAGTGAAGTTTTTAGCTATTTTACATATGCTGGGAAGCTGGCAAAATGGATGGAGAACACGGGCTGTACTATAAACTTTAAAATCCCCTGCTGAGCTCTGTGTAAGGGACAGTGAGCATCAAGAGTTTTATGAAGTTTGGTGCTGTGGTGCATGTGTTCGGGGTAAATGCATCTTTGTTCTGCAAAACAACATGCATGTGGTGCATGCTGCCGTGGCTAATAGAGGAACAATGGCAGAGAGGAGAGCACATTGCCTATTCCAAAACCAATTCTTTTCCTGTCAAAGTATAATGGCTGTAATCTGACAGCCTGCAACATGGATAAAGTAATGCCCTTGGGACTAACAGTCAAAAACCAAGGACCCTTTAAAAAACTTTTTATGATGCTTGGCAGGTCACTTGTATGAGAATTGCAGATTCAAAGCAAACTTCGATATTGTGTCAGGGCTAGGGGCAAGTTAAGTAATGTATAGTGAAGTCAGGAAATTCTTTAGCAAAATACATCATAGATACTAGAAGTTTATATTGCTTCAAGGCAAACTCTACAAGTGCATGGAATATGTATGCACAGTGGATTAATAAAAGCCTACTGACTACCTCTAGCTGAGGAAGTAACAGTATTGCAAGTGATCGGTGATGGAGGAAATACTTAAGAATACCATATATTAAGAATACCATATATTCTTAACCAATTCTTAGACCCTTTCTTGTCAACCACATTTGTCCACTATCAGAGACTGACTCTGGGCTAGTGGGACATATGTTTTAAGCTGATGCAATCTCTATTCATCAAGATATATTAACTAAAATCTCGTTTGTAACATGGGTAGTCTCACCAAAATTTTCTGAAGTTGTTGGTTGTCCTGTGTAATGTCAGGTTTTTTCTGTCCCAAATTGAGCCTCTGCTTCTCTGTTTTTGGCTTCACAGGCCACTTTTAAAAGAAATATAAATGTGTTAAGTGCAAAAACTTTTATTATTTACCAAAATGTCACTGCTTTGCAGGAGAGGTTACAGATCTTCATAATATGATTGCATTATTGCTTCTTCCTGGAATTTAGAAGAACCATATAATGTATCTTTTTACACATTCTGATGTTCCATAGCAGTTTCTTTTCTGCCTGTTAGAGATTTATAACAACTATGTGCTTAACTCACAGTGAGAAGAGAGCTTGTGGGGAGTCAAAAAAGAAGTTGATCAATGTAGAAAACTACAGTCTAGAAGTCAAAATATAGACAGATAATATAAAATCAACCAAAAGTAAAATTTTAATATTCCTATGGCAAATAAAACAGAGACCAAAAGCTTTTTCAGTGTAAATGAATAGAAATATAAGAAATATATAAATAGAAATACAAGAATTGCAGGCATTGCACAAATGATGAAATCAGGACTGAAGACAATTTAGGTATAGCAATAAAAGAAAAAATGCTTTTCTTTCCTTTCATGTAGGACAGTGATGTTGAAGAGAGAAGGAAAAGCTTGGATGGCTAAAGGAAGGAAATCACGGAAATTACTGCATCTGAAATGGCATATGCTGAGGGGAGGATTTTTATTTTTTTTTTATTAGAGGGATAAAAGCTTGTAGTATAAAAGGATAGTGTTAACACAATAATAAATGGCAAAACTATCCATGAAAATATTCAAATTGGTATTTAGTTTTATAAATATCACTGTAGGGCTCTGTGATGTATTTCTAACAGGAGAGAAAATGAAATGAAGCCTAAAGGTCTTAGAGTGGGTCTTGACTGTATTCTGAAAAACATTAGCATGGGAGTAGTTTTGATGTACTGTGCTACATATTTTTCCTAAATAAGGTTTTCCTTTCATGAATTATCTTACCAACTTGAGATCTAAGGTTGAAAATATTACATCAATTAAGGTAAATTCCAGTATGCACACACTGTCTTGGTTTAAGCCCAGGTTGTAACTCAGAACCATGCAGCCGCTCGCTCACTCCCCCAACCCTCTGCTTTCCGCCCCCCGCTCCCGGAGGGATGGGGAGGAGAATCAGAGGAATGTAACTCCCACGGCTTGAGATAAGAGCAGTGCAGTAACTAAGGTATAATACAAACTACTACTGCTACCAATAATAATGGTAAGAGGAATAACAAGGGGAGAGGACACAACCGCTCACCACCCACCTCCTGATACCCAGCCCAACCCGAGCAGCGATCTGGGTCTTCCAGGTAACTCCCCCCAGTTTATATACTGGGCATGACGTGCTGTGGTATGGAATACCCCTTTGGCCAGTTTGGGTCAGGTGTCCTGCCTCTGCTTCCTCCTGGCTTCCCCTCCTCTCTGGCAAAGCATGAGACTGAGAAAGTCCTTGGTCAGAGTAAACATTACTTAGCAACAACTAAAAACATCGGTGTTATCAGCGTTGTTCCCAGACTGAAAGTCAAAAACACAGCACTGCACCAGCTACTAAGAAGGAGAAAAAATGACTGCTGCAGCTGAACCCAGGACAAGGACTCTATCCCAGAAAAATTTATGACTGAATATTTATCTTCCTTTAGGAAAGTGGAAATTTTTGTTCTATAGGATAAGAAAGAAAGTTCAGAACAAAGTATCACCTTGCAAAGCCACTTTAAATTAGTTCAATCTGGGCTTCAGTCAAAAAGGGGAAATATATTTCTATGGCCTAGCTACTGGCATAGAACTTAGCTGCCTCTCTTAAGAAAACTTTCTTATGCTCAGTTGTCTAAGGGATACTCTGAAGAACAATTCAGCATATCGAAGTTAAACTCCTGAGTTAGTCACTGGAGGAGCCTTTCTTTTGCAGAGGCTATGGATGGAGTTGAGCTTCCTACTCCGGGCTCTGTTTTAGGTCAGTAAAAATCTGAAATCAGAATTGCCAAGGTATAGTTTAAAAATGACATAACAGTAAGTGAGGACTAGACTATAAAGCCTCTAAACTATATGAATTGATACATTTGATTGGTTTATGCTTTATCACATCAAAGCTGGTTTACGCAATTCACCATAGTCTGATAACAGTGAGAATTCAAGTAGGTGCTGTTTATACTTGAAACTATTAGTTCTGCAGTGACACTCCTGGAAAAGACAAAGACTTTTAACTTCTGTAGCTAACCTATGAGTAATAGAGTTTACATTTCTTCTATATCAGAAGATACAGCCTGAGTACTTTAAGGAATTCTTAGCAATTTTACCAGTAGTGTAGTCAGATTTTGCCTTGCTTTTGAATATATAACTCTTTTTTTTTATCAAATCTCTGTTGGATTTTTAATGCAGTTATTATTAACAAACTTTATGTATGCTACCATATTTTTTTCCTCTTATATTTCTTTCAACTATTCATATGTATTAAGTACTTGCTTATATTTCTTTTGGTTTTGCTGGCCATTATATTTTGCTCTGTAGCCAATTTTTAATAGTGCATTGCTCAGGGTTAAACTGGATATTGATGTCTATTGTCATCGGTTGCTTTAAGACATTTTTCATGATACGGATTTATTTTTGAGCCATTTGTTCGTCTAGGTAGGTATTCTAAAGGACTGGTGATGGTTTTGATTTCTGTGTATTGAAGAATTTCTGATTTCTACCTTTTTGTTCTAAACTACAGTGTTACTAATCAGTAACAGTTACTAATCAGTAACCTCTGCAATTCAAGACCTCTGCTATTATTTCATTTGAACAAACACCAACACTATCTTTGAAACAGTGCAAAAAATATCATGAAGCCTGAAAATCCAGAGATCTGACTTGCAAAATTGTAAATGAACCAAGTTAATATTCTCAAAATGTTCACACACCCCCCCCCCCCCCCCAGCAGATAAGTACCTTCAATCTAGTTTTCTATTCCCAGCTCCTGCTAAAAACTTGTTGTGGTCAATGGTCAATTACGCTGAAAAAAGTCAATGACATATATACTTTGAGATGCACAAAAAGAACAGTGAAGGACTTATGATGATATAACCACACGGGGTTAAATAATTCCTCTTCAGAGGAAAGCAGAGCTAAAATATTCCTAAAGGTCACATGCCATCTCATCAGACCATTTAAGGCTTCTGAAATGCCACTCTGAAGTAAAATAGCCTCTCCAGTAGAGCCATTCTGTTAGAGAGCCAGCTAACATCAGTACTGAGATAAATGGGAGTGCAGAAAATTGATTTTACACTTGTAATGTAAGTGTGGTCAAATGTTGTAGGACAGTACCTCAAACATGATTCCATAGTACTGCTCTGGCTTAAAAATAGTAACACAGAAAGTGAGTTAAATACACCTTAATATACCTTTTATTTTTTTTCTTAGCTTTAGATTAAAATGTTCACTTTACAGTTTAATTTGCAAAGTGGCACAAGCTTCATTCTCTTTGTACTTGCTTGTCTCTGTTGATAATACTTATAAAGAAACTGACCTTTTTCCTTCATCAATTGCATTGTCTCACTCAGCAGTTTCTCTTATTGCAAACTAGCTCTTGCAATTTGACAGGTAAATAGATGCATACTTCCCTTCAAGCAAGACTGACAAAATCTTGATAGAGTAGCAAGCAAGGTTTTATGATATTTCAGCTTAATTATTTTTCAGAAGGATTATTTTAGCATGGAGAGATTGTTGAGATTAAATAAAAGTAGCATTTGCACAAATCTAATTTGATTGTACCAGATCTGTTTGCAGTTCTGTGTAAGCTTCTGGCTGCCAGCCTGCTTTTTTTCTCCTCTTTGTTTCCATTTTAGATGTTTCTGATTTGAGAGAGCTCATGTCTTTTTTGGCTCCTTGCCTCAGATCTTACTGGTTGAGCTACAGTACTATCCAACTGGGACCAGCCATCTCTTTTCACGTGTTTCAGACCTCACCATGGTTGAGTAACAGCAAGAACAATTAATGAAATATTCTATTACTTTCTCCTCCCTGCAGTGCTAAATAGTCTCCAGGGTATGTAAGCAGCAGGACAATGACATTTCGAGAAGCCCCAGTGCATTCTTGTCAGGTTAAAAAGAAATCATTTGGTCTTATTTTTTCCTACCAAGAAATTAAGAGGATTCATAGCAACCCTAACATAGTTCAACATACATCTTATCATGTAGCTTTAGTGACAATTGTCAAAGAAGTCATTTTGATAAACCAAAACTGTAAGTTAAGGTAAGCACGCTAAACTGAGTACATAGTCAGGAGTGCCTATGGGAGGTGTCTTCCTCGACTTGATACTTGGTGGATGTTTTCTTCCAAAGATGAGCAGAAGGTGAAAAGGAAATGTGATATTTCTCATCTTCTGTTCTTTGGCAATGCTGGAAATCTTGTTTTGGTCTTTTCTTGTTGAGTATAAAACAAAAATCCACCAGAGTACAAACTCTAGAAAAATTAGAATACTAAAATTGAGTATGCCAGTCAGGCTGAAAGGTGTTAGTGGCTTTATTTTTTATTTATTTATTTTCCCTGCTGCCACATTTCCTTTGGTAAGACTGCATGCAAGTAAATGCAAGACAGATGAAAGTCATTTTAAGTATGTCTAACTACAGACTTACTCTCACTGTTAGACATATGATTTCTTTGATCCTAGGAGTGATCAAAATGACTCCTTTCAATCGTTCTTTTGGGATATTAATAAAATTAGAGGAACAGATTGTGTTAATTCTACTTGGGCAATTCTTCAGTCACTTTGTACTTTTCTGGAACTGAGCTACCATTACTATAATATTGTTTGCAAAATGAAGCTAACAGGTGATCCATAAGTTAAAAGACAGTATGATTGGTAAAAGTACTTAATACCTTTGAAATAAATTGATATAGGATATAGAGAATGTTTCTAAATAAACATATTGATAATGTCCAAAGTCTTTGCATGTAATTTGCAAAGGAATTCAGTAAAAATTTGGTATGCTTAGAGTGCATCATCAATTAAACAGAGTAAACAAAAATTATGGAATCTCTAAGTTTACTATAATGAGCAAAATATACTTTCTCTTTTAGATGTCTATTACTAATATTTTGCTTTTTCTTCCTGAAAACATTACTTTTGTCTCTTTTGTACATTTTTGTGCATGAAAGTACATCTGGGTACAGTTTCAAATGCATAAAAGAAATCACTATTTCAAAGAAAGATACTAGGTACCCAAAGAAAATTAATGAGAATCAAAGTTCCTTACCAACAGTGTCTCAGCAAGTATCCTATAATGTTCATCTGCAGTGAAGAATGATTTCATGCACTACTATGAACAGATTTATTCAGAAGTTCACATCAGCTAAACTGAAACTATTATTAAGAAATGAGTATATTTGCTTCTTTCTCTTTTCTCTGCCACATTGAGTAGAAGTACTCATCCCCAGGCTCAGCTCACTGTAAATGAGTCAAAAAATCCAAGAATATCCATGATCTTTCACCTTGTTTGTAACAAGGCTGTTTTAATCAACATTGGAGAGAAGCCATGTTACAAAGACTCAAACAGAACTACAGAACTACAACAAACCTTCCTGCACCAGCCCAGACCAACCAGGTATATTATTAATGACTATTTGCAAAAAGTATTAAATTAACATAAATATCAAGATATAACACTTCCCTCAGTGAATGTAGTTCTTTCAATGTGGAGCTGGTGCATGTGCAAACATGGAGGAAGGGATTATTGGAAAACTTTTATCTAACTGGCCTACAGCCATCTCCTCATCTTAACTTTCAGGTTTCCTGAACTTGTTATCATTCCTAAAGAAGGTTTACAGCTTCTTCCATTTACATCACAAATACATACTCCTTCCAATTCTGTGGTAGAAATAGCAATAATGTTAGAGACGTTATTGTGCTGAAGCTGCTCTTCATATCTGTCTCCCAGGCAGCATCATTGCCCCTGCTCCCACAAAAAAAAAAAAAAAAAAAATTACTGGCATGATTCTAGCTTCTCCATAAACATCCTGCTGGTTAATTGAGCAGAAATTATACTGGGGTAAAATCCTTCTGAATCCTGACTCCTGAAAGAGCTTGCAGGAGGACATCTGCTATGAATAGTTCTATTTTACTTCACCCTACTTACACTTCCAGTTTGAGGTCAAAGATTGCATTGATTCTGGTTTCATTCTGTACAGTTTGTTCACTCTTAATGTGAAAGGAGATTCCCTCATTCAAGATTTATAATAATGAAATGATTGTCTTGTGTGATAATTACTATTTCTGGTTTATCGATGAGCAAGACACCTTAACACAAATAATTAGATTTAAAAACATAATCAAAATGAATTAACAAATGTATTGCCCTTAAGGCTCAATATTCTCATGCTTTCTCAGTCTTGTTTATTTTGTTCCAATCTGTGTTTTGTACAAGAATTCCTGACAAATTACAATTGTTTAGATGAAATTCATGTATTATTGATAAATGTGAAAAGTAAATAGAAAAGGTAAGTAGAAGTCTTACTGATTAATGTCTACTGAAGCTTCAGTTTTTAAACTCAGTTTAGAGTGCATTCACTGGATCAATGAACAGTGGTTACTTTTTAATAAAGGAATATTCCATCTGTTTTTAAAGTCAGCATCATCTATATTGGTTCATTTGATAGCAATGGCTTTGCACTTTATAATAATATTACACTAATGACACATCATAGACAAACCTATTTCTCTCTGAAAACACCTAAAATAAAATGTGCAAACTGGCCTGTGCAATTATTGTATTCTACTGTCAGCCTGAAAAAAAAATCATGAAATAATGACCTGTTAATTCAGGTCTATAGCACATAAAAAGGAAAAGCTCAGAGAAAAGATAATCTATTAACATCCAGCTGAGAAAAAGAATAGCTATAAAAGGTGGCACCAGCTCAGCTGTTTATTTATTCATAGATGCTAACCAAATAAGCCAGAGCTGTCACAACAGGCTTTTCTTACACAGTTACCATATCTGTTTTAGTAAGTTTCCTATAAGATAAAAATAAATCAGAATCATATTAGCTTGCTTGTAAAATAAGAAAGTTAACAGCAATGAGACTATACCCAGATCCTGGTGTTGACTCTAAGAGATCATATTTTAGGATTGTGGACAATTGTCCCACATAATTAATTTAGAAACAGGTTCACAATAAAATGCAGAGCCCAAAGAGCTGCAGCCTTTGAGAAAGTTCAAATGAAGCTATTGATCTAAGGTAAATTAAATTCTATAGCAATGTGCTCAGTGCAAGACTGATCCAGTACAGATATTTTTTTATTTTTTTATTTTTTTTTACTTAATAACGAGCTCACTCTCTGCACCTTCTGTTTCAGATTCATGTGAACATAAAGATACAGGTTTGGATCACTTGGAAACTGTATTGAGATAGAACTGTTCTGCTCTTGTTTTTTGAGAACTAGACAAACAGACTTTAAATAGACTTTTTCAGACTGAAAACTGAAATTTTGCAGCCAGCTATTTCTTTAATACACTATCTACTTTATATGAGAGATTTCCTGGTTATTTTGATGTATGCTGAACCATGATAAGGATTTTTTTTAAGGGGGTGAAGGGAAAGTAATCTCTGCTTCTGGGAAAGCCCATTCTTTTAACTGAAGGTTGATACAGTGTGCATCTAATGATAACTTTTATCTCTGGCTCATGGAGATATCTACTAAGTGCTATGTTTTTCTGAGGTATATTAGATTACAGCAAGTGGCATTTAATTCTCATTCAAGGTATAATAAATGCCCGTAGATCCCTTAGATTCCTTGTAAGACAGCATTTGTGTCATTTTCTACAAATTTATTACTATGACTACTAAGACATGATACGACCAAGGTTTGTGAATTTAGGATAGTGTGCCATTGCTTTTTCTTTTTTCTCTTTGCAATGAATCAGAAAGCATCGGCACAATGAAAGAATATTTGAAATGCCTACATCAGCCTGCCCTGATCTGTGTTGTTTTGACATAAAGTATAGATATGTACTCAGGCTTTTGCTATTACAAATGTTTACACTGTTACCTACAAATTCATGCTCCTCGATCTATTTTGAATATTCAGCTTGCAAATAAGCAGAGCGCAGCCTAACTGTGAATCCCAAAACCATATGAGAATTCATGCAATGTAGCACACAAATTCACATCAAAACTACGAAATGATGTTTTCAGTTGTATTTCCCAGGACACCTTTTCAATTCTCAGACAAATGAAAATGTTACAGTTTTGAATGTCTTTGTTTTCTTGCTCAAGTAGAAGCCTTAGAAGTGTAGATATAGTTTTCTGAAAAACTGGAAGATGTGGTTGTTCATTATAAGAGAAAGAAACTGCAAGAAACAAAGAATTGTTTCCTGAACTGAGAACAACTACAGGGAAAAAAAAATGTAAACCATAAGTACTTCCCATGATCTCATTTCGGTACAGGCTGTATATTGGATCAATTTTATCTCCTTATGTTCTCAGAATATTTTTCTCATTTACACATAGATTACTTTAATTTTCTTTATCTACTGCTTGAAGAAAGTTCACCTACAAATCCTTTAGAATTCAACAGCTTAACCTCATATGTAAAGAGATGTGCTTATGTCATTCAAAACTGATAAGAGAACACATTCTTCTCTTACTTCAGCTCCTCTATTTTAATAGTCAAAGATAAATTAGTATTAGTAAGTAACAGATTCAAGGATTCACTGTCCAAAAGCTCTTGTAATCCAATGGTAAACTGAGATCCCTGCAAAGAATTCTATATTGGCTTAATGGGATATATGAGAGTGCATTACATCAGAGCTTATTACTAATATATTTGCAAACATTAGTTTGAATACTTCATGAATTATTTAGCATTCTTATTCAGAAACTGCTGAACATTGAAAAGCTTTATGTTATGTTAACATTGGTTTTATTTTATTAGATCATCTTTATTTGCCAACTATTTAATTGATATTTCATGAAGTTAAATAGAAAAGAATACCAAATGAAACATATACATAAAGAGAAGGATAGAGTTTTTGAAAAGCATTTGATAAATAATCTAGTAAGTAATCAGATTCTTGTATAAACAGTCATTATAAATTTAGTATCATTTTGGCACATCTTTATTCTCAGGAATACTATTTTCTGAATCTCAAAATCTGAAAACATTATCCAATATTTGCATATTTTTACTTGAAACATCTGATTTTTGCCCACATTCAGAATCAGATTCCATGTTTTTCCTTCATTCATCTTTTGCATTCTGTCCTATACAGTCAAGATGGTTAAAAGAGGATGAGTGGCATTCTTTCATAAATCAGAACAGTGCAAATTTATTGTTGAATGGGGAAACTTATCATTGTGTCAGTGCTCTGAAAATGCTCATTGTTGCTTCCTCTTGTTCAGCATAATAATCAAAAGATATTTTGGGGATTGATTATATAGTGCTTGAACATAAGAAAGTAAATACTTGTTCATATCCAGGATCTGTCCAGCCCAGTATCCCAGCAGTAATCCTAGCAAAAGCAGGGGATAAATATGAAGAGATCAAACATGCATGATGGTTTCTCTGACTGTTCTTAGCACACAGAAATTCCTGAGCCTACAGTTAATTGAGTGTTTAGCAACCTTCAAAGTACCAGTCTTCCAAATACTGGCCCAGTTCTCCTCTTGAACCATAACAGCACTTGGCAAGGATTTCTGCAGGTTTACTCTCTGCTTTATTTCTGGCTAGGTTACTTCTATGCCATCCTGAAGAGTCCCATCCTACATAAATATTCTTTGCAACTAATAAAGTAACGAGTTTTGACCATTTTTATTACTCTTCTCTGAATATTTCATAGCCCTAGAAATTGAATACCAGTTAGCAGAACTATTAAAAACCACTGCACAGCTGGAGTTCAAACTGAGGTGTGGGTTGTGAAGGGTAGCTAGAAGCACTTCTACATCTTCAATGTACCAGCAGAAAGATCAAATAAAATGTGGACCTTCTCCTGAATGGATTAGGTGACCTAGTGCCAAAGAAAAGTCGGAAATAGTTAGTGCCTTCTGTATCTTGGTCTCTATTGAAAAAGACTCCTTTCAGGCCTCCCAATTCTCTGTATCTAGTTGCAGAGTTTGAGGAAGACATGTTATTTGCAACAGAAAGTAAGGAGTCAGGGGCTTACAGTTGCACGTATACAAGTCGATGGGATCAAATAGCATGCACCTGAGTGGACTGATAGGTCTGGCTGGCTGTGAGGCCACTCTAACAGCTTTGAAGGATCATGGAAATTTGGATGGGTACCTAGTAGTTGGAAAAAAGTGTGTATGTATACATAGCCACACACAAACATACTATGCACACAGCAGCCATACAGAAAACACTGACTGAAAACAGTACCTTCGTCAGCACACAGAACTCATGCAAACACAAACACCACGGAAGGCCTGATACTGTTCCTCCGCTCTGACTGATTAACGTTACAGTTAGTAGTGGAATATATACATATACACTATGTATTACTTCAGTAGATGGTCTTAAACACTGCAGGTATTCTGACCCCCACGTCTCCTGGTGTCCTCTGGATGGTGGCTCTGGGACCTATGAGCCCCTAAAGTTTGTAGTCTAAGTGCTGATACTCAGACATCAGATTGTTCTGCGCAGACTTACACAATTTGGATCTCCCGAGTCACCGATTTGAGATACCCAGTTTATCCAGTGGGTGGCTCTATATCCCAGGTCTGCCCTAGTTTTTGGCACTTGGCTGTATGAGCCCCTGAGGTTCATGCTCCAGCTTCAATTGCTAGTAGTCAGGCCACTTATTTTCCTTCCCATCCAGCTAGAAGTTTGTTAGCATACATAGGTACTCACTCAGAAGAGGAAGTACAATCAGACAAAATACAGTTAGAAACAGGATTTAATGAGAACATAGGACAGACTGCAGTGATTAAGTGCAGGGTTTAGACAGAGAAGCATAGCAACCAGCATCCCGTTCATATGTGGCTGGCCCCTTTATCCCCTTTTCCCTTGTTTGTTCCTCCTCAATCCACTTGATCGCTCTCTTTCCTCCATCTCTGGGAAACTTCACATAATGAATTTTGCACATCACCACAGTCCCCTTTAGACATATTAAGTTTTACACAACCTCAAAATACTCTTCTCCCTACATGTCATAGAAAATCCTATACTGTTTTAGACAACTACCCCTTTGACAAGGGTTTTGATGTAGCCAGCTGTAGTACCATGGATCTGGTAGGTATCTGAAACACTTCATGCATTATTTGACTCAGAAAACAGTGATTACAGACAGCTGGTTATGAGTGGTGTTCCTTGGGGGCTGATACCAGCCCATTAATGTTTAACATGTTTAGCAGTGATCTGGATTACGGGATGGAATTCAGCATGTCTGCAGACATACCACACTGAGGGGAGCCACTGATTCTCTGGAAGGAAGGGCTGCCATCTAGATGGCCCTTGACAAGATGGAGGAATGGGTCAGCAGGA
>NW_009914094.1:48207-52965 GCF_000696875.1 Nestor notabilis
GCAAATACAAAAGAGTTCACCTCCTGGGATAAAATAAATCTCTAAGAGTAAGTAATACAGGGGTGTGAATGACTGAGTAGAATGTAGTTCTGCACAAAAAGTCCTGGGGGTAATGGTGGACAATAATTTGAAAATGAGTCACTGGTTTGACCCTATGTTGGTAAAGTCTAACCACATAATTGTCTGCATTAGCAAGAAAATGGAATCAAATAAAGTAAAATGATTATTCCCTTATACTTGGCACTTCTTGAAAGCCTTCATCTGGAATATTGAGTCCAGTTTGGAGCCTCTAGTACAAAAGAGAAACATGCAAACTGGAGAGTCCAGTGAAGACCCACTAATTTAGGACACCCAGTCTGGTGAAGGGCAATAGCCTGGACATCTGATGACAAGCTGAGTGAAATGGATCAAGAAGCGAAGGCCAAGGAAGGATCTAACTGCAGTCTTTCAATATCTAAGAGTGATTCATAGAGAAGACTTATTTCCAGTATGCTCTGTGAAAAGGCAGAGGCAAGAGTTACTGTTGCAGCAGGAAAAATTCCATCTATATACAGAGTGCAAAAAGTCACAGTGAGGGTGTTTGAGCAGTGGAGAGAAGTTGTCTGATTCCATCCTTGGAGATTTGTAAAACTTGACTGGACAAAGCTTTGAACATTGAAGTTGGCCCTGCTTTGAAATGAGCTATTTGAACTAGATGATCTCCAGAGATACTTTCTGACTTTTTTTTTTTTTTTTTTTAATTTTTCTACTTCATCTTCTCAGGGTTGAGGGGATGGAAAATGGAAATGAGGTTTTACACTGCCAACATTTCCATAGTGGAACAGATATTAGTTTTGTTACGTTTTCTATAGTCTCCTAATAGTTCCCAGAATTTGATTTTCTTCCTAGCCCACTAATGGTGGAAGAAGCTCACCTAAATTCCAAACTATTCTTAGATACACACAAAAAAAAACCCCAAAAAACCAAAACAACAAAAAAAAACCAACCAAAAAATCCACAAACCCATAAAAAATGAACACACAAAAATGTATGTTTAGTTCACTGCTCCTTGCATGTCCCAAGACATATCTCCAAAATTTTCCTGATTTATATCTCTGTTCATGCCATGTAGCTCAGACATTTCATCTAAGAAACATCTTCCTAAAAGAAAAAGAATACATATGGCAAAAGAAGAAAATGAGATGAGCATTTACTGATATCAGAAATTCATGACAAATTGAATGAGATCAAGCTGTCCAGATATGCTTCAAAAGTAAGGCAGGAAACTATTGCTATAGAGCCATGGGAGTTGCTTGTGCCTTAGATTTCAAGACTATATACATATGACTTATGATGACTGCAGGAGAATATATGCTGCGTATATGAAAAACGATGCTCCCTTTTCATTTGCAGTAAAATACACATTTTAGGATTTTCTCTTTGCTGGTAGGCCAAAAGCAGGCATCAATAATGCTCTGCAGCTCAAATACACATGAAAAAAATCAGGAGAAGTGGCATAAAATACATGGTCTTAATTTCTATGAGAATGTAGGAATACACTTGGAGATTTATCAAGGTATCATTCAAGTATGGTTTTTATTTGATTCTACACATCAGTTTGACATGCAACAAGGAAAAGGAATAAATGTAAACAAAGTAAGACCATAATTAGCTTTATTCACTGGAAAATAATGCAAGCAAGAAGGACAGACAAAATACCAAAATGCTAAAAATCATGATAAATGCGTAATTTTATCAACTTGCCAGAAATATTACCAGTTGGACAGATCATGACCTCATCTGTTGCCAGTTACACTCATTAATATTTTCTATCGTGCTTTGTTTTACAACAAAGCCACAGTTACATTACTCATAACATTAATGCATAATAGGTGAATAAAATTTTGGGGTTTTTTTCATTAATTCTTTTTCTGCTCTTTTTGTCTGGATATACTCATTCCTAAAATGTCTCTAGTAAAGGCTTTACAGAAAAGAACTGTGGCAATAACTATTAAACCAAAGAAGTTCATAGGAAAGAAAATAGCATCAGAATGGAGTTAAGAATTTGGGAAGATACTTTACTTTTAAATATCTATCTACCTGCCAGTGTTTTTGTTATGCATGAATTAACTTTGACTTGTAATCTTTCCATGCTGACTTTGGAAAGCTCCTCTAATTCAACCACCCTTTAGTAGGTCTGCCAAGTCTCTCAGCTTATCTGTGCAGCAGCACATGGTCGTCATGGGAAGTACAGAGCAACGCACTTATCACATGTACTTTTTCCATTTTTCTGGTGCTTTGAGATACCCTGTTGACTTTGGAACAGCTCATGCCTTATTCTCTCTTGGCATCAGCTACAGACACTCACAACAGCTGGGAACTCAGCGGAGAAAAGTGTAGCAAAAACTAACAATAGAAAAGACAAAGTCTGTCAGCAAACCTGCCCCTTCCTTCCTTCTGAAGGACTAAATACTTTTTCACTACAGAAATATCAGGATCAGTCAAAGATGACACCAGTTATCTCATTAGTAGGAATGCTATTTTTCAATGAGAGATATATTAGACTTCTTGTGTCCTTGTTCATTGTGTGAAGGAAAAGGTTTCTCAAACCATAAACTATGTTTCAGGAAAGAAATATAGAGCTGTGCCATAGCACAAATGACTGAATTAGTTGATTTGATCCTCCTGTGCTTTAAAGATGCTCACAAAGGAACATCTGGTTTAGGAATCCATGATGACATGTTCTATTCTGACATTTATTGATATTGAAGTTGTGCTTGAGTATTTGAGTTGATAAATGTGCTTTAACAAAATACTAATTGCAAAAAGACTTCTTGAAGTCAAGATGGAATTTCTGGTCAAAACCAAACCCCATGTAGATTTTGGTGACAGCAGGCAGTAGGATGATGTATGTGTAACATACAGATCTGAGCTTCTGCTGATGTTAATGTTAGTCACTGCACCAAGTAATAGGAAAGTTTCTAAGCTAAATCCTCGCTTTTAGTTTGACAGCTTAAACCTTTCTCCACAACACCTTTTTCAGACCTTTACTGAGGTTTAGAGTAGGCCCCCTTTAGCCTTGCTTGCTGTTAAGTTTCTTCTTTTTTTGAGTAAAAAGAAAAACTAGACTTTTCAAGGCAGAAACCTTGAAGAATAGAAGAAACCATCAAGACTAGCATATGATTATGAAATAAAATGAAATAAAATCCAGTACAAGTTTCAGGGTACTGAGACAATTCTTTGCAAAAGACAGTGTTCTAACAATCCCATTTTAAAAAGCCCGAGCAACCTCCCAAAAAACTGAAGTACAACTGCATCACTGCTTTAAGCATTTAGTATGATCGCAGTATTTTTTTCTAGTTGTACATTAGCCCATGTCCATTGCCACTTGTGTCACATCAATTCAGTGAAAAGTATTGGTGCAACACGGGTTAATGTGGACCGTTTTGGTGTATTATCTCAATTACTGCTGAGGGATAGAGTATTATATTGTACTGCAGAGAGGTAGAATGTTTAAGATTTACAGGATTGTCACCATTTTCTATTAGAAATGTCATGTTGATATAGTGCAGAGAAAAGCACGTGTTAGCAAAAATTTGTAACTTTAAGTCCCAACTTGGTATGCAAGTTGTTTTTACAACTTAGTTGGTTTTACAACTCAGTAAGGAAGAGTTGTAAAAAAATGTGATGATTTTTATCTTAAAAATCAGAAAAGATACATGCTTTTCTGTTCAAAACTGTGATAAAGTTTTGTAAAACACTGTAGGGCATGCAAAATTATTAATCATAATTTGACCATACTCTGTATGAACACAGATGGATGCACAGGAAAGTTGGAGAAGGCAAGAGATTCCAAAATTTCTCTGTCAGGAGGATTCAGAATACTTACTGGTAGCAGCACTACTGCATTCCTCTAAGGTGTGAACATGGTTAAATGAGCGACTGGAAAACAATATCCTTAGTCCTGTTCACTTTGTCCATCAGACTTGAGACAACAGGGAAAACTGAATTTAGTGCATCTGATACTGTAGAAATGGGGAATATTCTTGGCTTATCCCTCTCTAGCACACAATTATATAGCCAAATAGCCACAATAAAACCATTTATCCATCTTAAGTCTTTAAGATTATTTACAAGTCAGGAAATTCTACAGGCAAACATAATTCCAGCAACAGCTCTAGGGATGAGGAAAAATCAGCAATTTAGTAGATCTGGTCTTTAACCAAATGTCAAATAAAGTTGTATGGCAACCCTTGAGAATATTTTGAAGCAGCAGCTTAAGACAAAAAAACCTGCTTGTCTGAAGTATCCCCTTTACTAGTTTAGTATGCAACTTAGTCTTATTATTTGTATTATGACAGAGCTGTGAAGCTACACTGAATTTGGCCTAGATGCCTGGACATGGAGCATGGAGTAAAGATAACAGATGCAATGAAGAAACCTTTGTGGAAAGGAGTACTGAGCGACAGATATCCCTCAGAGATAACTGTCATCAATTGACAGTTTCGGCTTGTAAGTCTATAGTGGTTCTGTAGTGGTAGAAGAGTGATCAGAAGATCAGCTTAATTGATTTTTGTGGGCAGACTTCATGCATTCCAGCAATATATGATTTTAATGGGTAAGAACCGAATGCACAAAGGGCCATAGGTGTCACACTAGTAAGTATTGTACCACTTTTTGAGTATCACCACAAAGTGACTAGAGTAGCAATCCAATATGCAAGAGCCAGGGGCTCGGATCAGAGATGATGCAGAAAGGCTGCCTGGCCTGGTAAGCCCC
>NW_009914095.1:0-12397 GCF_000696875.1 Nestor notabilis
TTGGACACAGGGGCTTGGAGCAACCAGGTCTGGGATTCTGTGACCTTAATGTGGGAATGAGGCTGTGGTGCCTCTTGTAATGGTACATTGCAGGTCCAGATCAGGCAGAAGAGGAGCTCAGCTCTGTAATTACACAATGTGGTTAGACAGGTAGGTGTGATCTTGCAAACACACATCTGTGTAATAGTGACTAATATGTCACAGCAGTCAGTGTCACAGGGAGAGCTGCTCGGCAGTGACGCAGTGGCTGAGATAATGCTATGCCTTGGGTATAAGGTTGCACGTCTAAGCCCTGGATGTGCAGGTAGATGCCTCCATCTGGGAATGCCTCTTGGTAAGGCTGTGCAGGTGCCTTGTACTGGTTGAGTGTGGGTGCAGTTGTGCTGGCAAAATAAGCCCTGTTGAGTGGAGCAAGCTGCTTCCATGGCATGAGGACCTCTCAGGTAAGGGTTCCCACCGAGATGTGTTCCTCACAGCCGTCCTCAGCAGAGCAGAGAAGCCAGGAAGATGATGGTGACATGTTTCAACCAGCAGTTGCAGGTTTTCAGCCATGAGCCATTTAATTTGTATTAATAACCATTGACAGGATGATTGTGGCAGTTCCTTTGCATGTTGAAAGCTATTACTTATCTTAATAATATTAAATACTATTAATTTTGTACTGGGAGAGCTCATTTACATACAGCTCAGCATATATAGACTGACCCTCTAAGCATCCTAACAGGCAGTTAAAGTTAGCACTTCTGTAGTGGTGTAGCTAATTCCTGAGCAGGCAGGGCTTAGCTGTGTTGGTATAAGCTGGTGTAAATGTGGCTGTGCTGCACATCACGTAAGAGTGTTGACCAAAGCCATGTTGATAGGAGCACATTTATGTTGGTATAACTTGGAATAGGCTTTGAATTGTCTCGACAGAACTATCATGCTCTAAAGGGTGCCTCTGTCAGGTGTAGCTTAAAAGATGCAAAAATTGTGGCTGGACCAGTAATCAGGTCATAGAATCATAGAATCCCAGCCTGGTTTGGATTGGAAATGACGTTAAGCTCATCCAGTTCCAACCCCCTGCCACAGGCAGGGACACCCTCCACCAGAGCAGGGTGCCCCAAGCCCCTGTGTCCAACGTGGCCTTGAACACTGCCAGGGATGGGGCAGCCACAGCTTCTCTGGGCCCCCTGTGCCAGCGCCTCAGCACCCTCACAAGGAAGAGCTTCTGCCTTAGATCCAACCTGAACTTCCCCTGTTTCAGTTTGAACCCATCACCCCTTGTCCTATCACTACAATCCCTGATGAAGGTCCCTCTCCAGCATCCTTGTAGCCCCGTTCAGACACTGGAAGCTGCTCTGAGGTCTCCACACAGCTTCTCTTCTCGAGGCTGAACAGCCCCAATGTTCTCAGGTCCTTGAATTAATTCACTTTTGTTTTTCATTTTGCTGTTTCAGTGTCTGTAATTCCATGTGTTTGTATTTCTCTGTGTTTGGGGTTTTCCTTTTAGCGAGGAACAAACTTATTTTGGGAACACAGAAACAAAAAGCTGGATCCAGGCAATGCGAGGCTGGACCACATCCTGCCCTCCCTTGCTTTGCCTGCCAGGTGAAAGGCGTGTGGTTGGGCACAACAGAGGAGGGATGGCTCCCAGAGCTATGGGCAAGCACTCTGGGAGGCATCTGGGCCTCCATACCTGGCTGTGGTGGAAGGTCACAGTCCCGGTCCTGGGCTACCAGGGCCTTTGGGTGAAGTTGCAGCAGAACCCTTCAGTTTTCCTGAAGTCTGGATCCTCACTGTGTGTTTGGGAACATGGGGCTTGGCTCTCTACTCCCTGGGCAGGGCAGGTGCTAGGTACTGTGATCTTCTGCAGTTCACTTACCTTCTCCACCTTTGAATTTGAATCCAGAGGGTGGATAAATAATCACCCTCTTTGTGCTTGGTTTGTAACCAGTAAAGGTCCTACAAACCAGAGGTGAGGCCAGCTCAGAGCCAGGCTTTGAGCCTTCATCCTGCAGCTGGTAGTCCCTTTGCAAGCCATTGTGCTCATTTTCATCAGCCACCATGAGCAGTTTTGTCTTTATCAGCTTCACTAAACCTTTTGCTTAAGCTTTGAAAAACAAGGTTATTTTTTTTTTTGGCTTTTGTACTTCAAGCCAGACGCCTCCAGGACTTCCTCTCTGCTGCAGAGTTTGCCTGAGTGGTTCTTAATCCCATGCCAGCCGGGTGTAAATGTCTGTAGCAAATAGGACTACTGCAAGTGGTTTGCCTTTCTTAGCTACCCCTCAGAGCCTCCTGGAAGTAGTTGGCAGACAAAGGCTGAAAGCCCCTGGGGTAGGTGACAGGAAGCCTGGGTGCAGAGGGACAGGTTTCGCTAAATGAAGACAGGACCCCTTTAAACAGCCTGTGGTTGCCTCGAGAGGCAAATCAGAGTTAGTCAGATCCCTGCCACCAGTGTAGGGCAAAACAGATCCATGTGCATGTGAAGTGTGAGGATCTTCTGAGCTATTCTGAAGTTCTCCTGTACCAAAACCGGTGCTGCAGACAGCATGATGCAGCAAACAGAACCCGTCATGGGCTGATTTTGACACTGGGTTGCAATTACAACGAAGCCTGCTGCTTACTGCCCTCCCCGTACCCCAGTGTGTAATATTTACAACTGGGGCACCGTGCACACATCTCTGGGGTTGTGTCTCCATGCTGAAGGTGCTAGAAGGGACAAAGGAAAGTCCCAGAATCAGACACCTTTGAGGATTGTTTTCGAGAGCATCCATATTCATTGCAGCCATGTGGGCCACTCTGATAAGCCTTGAAAGGGTCAGTGAGATCCTGTTTTGTCTACCCTGCCCAATGGAGTGCTGGAATTTAACTGAAATTGGATTTCTCCAGTGAGAGGTACTCTGACCACATCTCCTCCTGCACAGGCAACCTGCCAGACATGCAAGCAGGGATTTACTTTGCATTTATGGAAAAGTCTGTCCCTAATTCCTGCCTCTCTACACCACAGTCAGCTGTGAGGTCTTGGACTGCAATGGCACATTCTTGCTGGCCATGACAGAACGGATGATGAAGAGGAGCAATGCCTTGGTCAGTCACGGGGCTCCTGATGAGAAGCAGACATGGGGCTGAGCTGTTGTAGTTTCTTACCAAGATGATGGGCTTGCTAAATTATCATTCTACCCACAAAAAGTGTTGGAGATGGCAGTTTCCTGCTCTAAGAGAGGTCTTTTGGTCCCATTTTACATCCTTGCTACCTCCCTGATAACATCCTGGGTGAGGGTGTGGAGCCCTTTTGGTTTCTGCTCTGGTTTGTAGCCTTTGTTGCTCTAGCAATACTTTTAGACCCAGAGCAGCAGGATTCTGGTGCTTATGTGGTGGTTTAAAAGAAGGAAGTACAGTACAACAGATCCTCAGCAGCATTTGTATGATACAGTCTTGTCTTGAGATGGGAGGGATGAATGGGAGGTTGTGTATCTCATCGTCTTGCAACTGGCATTGTTTTTGTCATAGAAGATGAGAGTTAATCTTGTGTTGCGGCCACACTGATGGTGTGTAAGGTTGCTCGTTTTCCTTATTATTTTCCTTTTGTGGAGTATGACAAGGCAGGTTAGGCTGAGGCCATGTACCCATTGAAGCCAGGCCAATGCAGGCAGCATGGTTGCTCTCCTCTGTGGGGAAATAACTATGTCAGTGGTCAGCAACTCCAGCAGCTTTGCAGGCACCTCTTTAGAGCTGTGCTACAACCAGCCTGTCCTTACAGCATGGCTGCACTGACCTGCCCCTGGCCATGGTCACCTACATGTTTAGAAGGGGAGAAAAGGGTATTATATATCCCCAAAAATGCAGGTACATGTGAAAGTAACTCTAGAGGCTGCAGCACCCATGAACCTGCTGTTGCTCTGCAGTGTGGTTTGTGGGATCCTGTCAGCTGGGTGGGCATTTTGTGGCTTGTCTGTGAAGGTGACAGTGATACAGTCTGATGTGCTGACATGGTTTTTCCTCCTCACTTCACCATGATGTTGCAGACTAGTCTGACAATGTAAAAGCCACCTGTAGATGCTCTGTGGGTAAGAAGAGGAGAAATCCTTTTCAGATTTTGGGCTTCCTGCTGTCCCAGCCTCTGATGAAATGAACCAAGTGCACCATGTGTAGCTAGAGGTGAAAGCCTCAGTAGGCTTCTCCACAAGAAGTCTGACCCAGCTGGCAAGTACAACTGAAGTAATTCATTAGCTGCTGCCTTTCACCTCACCTTCCCTCCCAGACCTGTGAGAGGTGTTGAAGACTGAGGACATGTAGAACACGTCCTTAGGCACCTGCATTTTGTGGCATATGGAGTGTGAAGAGTGGGCACCAGCCCTGGGTCTGATCCTCCTTCCAGTGGGTCATCCCTTTTGTGTAGATATTGGGCTCAAAATCTGTTTTCTTTTCAAGCTGGTGTGGCTGGAGGTGCTCAGTCTGGGAGCTTTGGTCATCATTATACACATACATTCCTTCCTGGGACCAGTGGTCATGCTCAATGAAGTAAGAAGCCTCCGTGCTCTGTTCCTTGTGAGCTGCTGCTAGCACATTCCCAAGTCATGCTGCCACCTTCTCTTATGCATTTGGGATTGTTTAGACCACCGGCAGCCTGCCTAGATGGGGTCACAGCTACATTGTCTATGGTGGTGGAGCTGCCCCAAGACCCATAAACCTGGGACACTTCTGCAGCATGAGAGAAAGCTTCATGGTCTCAAAGTGTCTTGGATTTACTGTGCTTGTGGAGCTTGTTGGTACCTTGTTTACTTCCTTCTGTGCCCATGGTTAACACCTAACATGGAGGATGCAGCATCCTGTAGGTCTCCTTCCTCCTCTAGCAGCAGAGGCAGAATTATTTATGGAGTATTGCTCTGTTCTGTTGGTACTTTTAGGCTGTTCCCATGACTTACACAAGAACCCATGGATAAACAGTTAGGTTCCGCAGTAGAATCATGAAATGGTTTGGGTTGGAAGGGATTTTAAAGCTCATCCAGCCCCCACCTCCTGCCACGGGCAGGGACCCCTTCCACTAGAGCAGGTTGCTCCAAGCCCCTGTGTCCAACCTGGCCTTGAACACTGCCAGGGGTGGGGCAGCCACAGCTGCTCTGGGCACCCTGTGCCAGTGTCTAGTTCCAGTGTTCCAGCAGTAGACAGAAGGTTGCATTCCAACTGCGTGTTCTCCTGCAAATGATACAGACAATTCTTAGCTCTTCTCATACAAATGAGTCTTTAATGGGAGTCCGCACTGGGAGCATAAAATGCCTACCCAAGTCTTCAGCAAAGGCTGATTTTTCTCTCTGTTGCACTGTGTTGGCACCACTGGATTTCACAGCATCACCTCTGGGTCGCACTGAAATGCACAAGAGGAGCCTTTGGCTCATCCACTTGGATAATGTTTGGTACATGAAAGAGCAAAGAAGTGCATTTCCTGGGATGAGATGATTAACTGTATACCCAGGGTATAGAGGTCACAGCAGGGCTATTAGAAAGGTGCCATCAATTTGCTGTCATGGTGCTGTTAAGCACGCTTCTGTTGGGAATTCTGAGGCTCCCAGTGAACAGGGAGGTGGGTCCAAGTGAGTCAGGAATGATGAGCATTTAGGGAAGGCAGCTCTTCTTCTTCCGTACAAGTACCTGTTTGAAGGAGAAGGTCTTTGCTTCCTCTTTTCTCTCATCATCGTCATCCTGCTGCAAGTTTCATGCTCCTGATGACAAATGGGGAGTGTCAGAGGTGGATTTCACCACATCACACACCATCTCCTGCTCGGTAAATTAGCAATACCCCACCACACAGCTCTGCAGGAGTCTCTCTGTGTCCTGACTGCTCGTTCAGGCAGGTTGAAGGCTGGCGGAGTTTTAAAATGATGATATTTTCAAATTGGAGAGCAGCTTTGATTTATTGACCTGCTGCCTCTCGGAATCGAGCTGTCTGGGCTGGCATCTGCAGATAAGAGGCTGTCAAGTAATTGCTTATTATTGACTGATTGCCAGCTTGAAGAAGAATCGATAGCAGTCAATCTTTAAAGGCGAAGCTCTCCGGGAGTATGACTGGTTTCCAAATTGGGAATGACAGGTCAGGATAACTCCGTATCTGAGATCCCAACTTCATGTTTGGGTGTAATCCTGCAATGGAGGAGGAAGTGCAGGACATGATCTTCCTGCGTCAAGGTTTTCTCACATCCATCTGCTCTAAAGCCTGGACTTTTCCTTTGCAGGACAGGTCCCACCCTGGCTCCAAACCTTCCACCCAGGGGTTGGAGCAGCCTCAGCACCACCTGAGATCAGTGGGAAGCGAGGGCAGGATGACTGCAGGCATCATTCATTAGGTCCCAAAGGATAGAACAGGGAGGGGTGGATGAACAGCCTGTGCTGTGACACATCCAAACCAACCAGTTTGGATGCTTTATAAATAAAACAAAGCATCTATTTTAATGCATGGTAACAGAGTTTTCCTTTCTGTGGGTGATTCTATTTAGGTGACAACAGAACAAAATATCCAGTGTCACCATAGGTTTTATCATTCCTTACAGAGCCTGTCGCTATGGTGAGCGTTCGTTTTCAAGAGCAGACATAGCCCTTAGTTAACACTCTCATGACACGTTGCCTTTTTTGTGGATTCACCAAAAAAAAAAGGGGGAGCTTCATGGCATCAAAGGTGTTCAAGACTTGTTATGTGTGAAGAAGAGGTGTGTAGGTGTTTGCAATAGCCGGGCTGAGGTCTGGTGCCTGGATGCGAGGAGGGATCTCAGCCCTTGGGCTGGAGCCTGCTCCAGCATTCCCAGCGCTCGCTCCGGGGCTGCAGTCTGGTCTCCAAGGGTCCTGGGCTCAAGCAGGGTTTGAAACTTGAAATAAGAGCCTTTCGTGGGGGAGGGGGAGCTCGGGTCTCCATCAGCTACAAAGAGCAATTAAGCACCAGGACATAAAATAGATAAATGGGAAGGGGAAGGCAGAACCCTGGGAATGTGGGAAGAGGGAAATGGAAGAATCTGATTTGAAAGTATAAATATTTAGTGCTTCATTTTGGAGCTTTGATTTCACCCTGGTTTTGGGGTGAGGGAGAAATCCCCCCAATAGAGCAGTTTAACTGCAGTGGTCCTGGAGGGAGTGGACACGATTACTTGAACAGCCTTGTTCAGACACTGGATTTGTTGTCTATAGCAAATCCTCATTTGCATGGGTCCTTAATCTGTGGAGTTAAATGTGTCTCTGGATCTGTTACCTACTGTGATACTGAGTTGGGAACTAGATTTTTAAAGCTATTCCTCTTTACTGGAATGTTTCCCCTCCCCTCCCCCCCTGTGCCCCAAATGATCTTCCTGATTTTTCCTTTAAAGCAAAGAGGAGCCAACGAGTGACACAAAAGAACAGTCTGCCCGCGAGAAGCTGCTCTTTCTGCCTCCAGAGTCGGTGGGTGAACTGTCCACCAGCCTGGAGAGAAAAGCCAAGATCAGCCATTTCAAATGTGTGTCGCAGGAAAGCCACTGACCCCCCCCTCTTCCTGAAAGGGCACATGAACGTGAAACCCTTAAACCTCGTTGGAGGTGGAGGCTTGGGCAAAGAGCCTTTCTGGAGCTCTAGGAAGGGCTGAGCCCTGGTTTTGGGGGCTCTTTCACTTTGCCTCTCGTCCTGAAATGGCATTTCCTCGTGTCTGCAGCAGCCCTTCATTTCATGAAATGGATGCAACTGCTGCAAAAAGATCTCGCGTGAGCATGCTCACTGGAAGATTAATCCTTTAGAGGGAGTTGGAGAGTTAAGCTACTGTAATTTCTCTGCAGTTGGCTGCAGTAAACAACTGCTCTAAAGACACGAGGAAAAAAATTGACGGAGGTATATGGGATTAATGTACATATCTTTTTGTGTTTCTACTTTCAGGTTGAGGGCTTGATAAAGGTTTTCTTTTCTCTTAAGAGCTGGGGTAGAGGGAGCTGTGTAATGATTTTATGGGTGACCTTCATGTTGTGGTTTCTTTCTTCTTTTCCTCCAGGCCAAAGTAATCCTATTTCCGTGCAAGGCCATACTGAGGCATGGGCTGACTTTCTAGTGCTGGGGTAGAGCACCAGGGTGGCTTCGTGTTGAGTGAAATGCTTGTACGAGGTGAGGCCTGCTGCACGTTGAGCTGTGTTGGCAGCAGGGGACTGAGAACACCTTAGTCCTGTTTAGTTGTGATCAGAACCCACTGGGACTTGATCTCTCAATGCTTTTGTTGGGAAGAAAATGTGAAGGGATTAGCTTGGATTGCCTACAGAATAATAGTGTGTTGTTTTTAATTTGCTCTCCCTCCTCCCCATGCCTGAGGAGCTGCAAACCTGTGTCAGATGTGGGAAGGAGAATAATCGTTGAGATATTTTGGCTTTGCTTTAAAGGACCATCACTTCTCACGTGTTAAGGAGAGGAGAAGCCAGCGAGGTAAGTGTTGCAGGCGCACGGATTGCGTCAAGGTGAACCTGAGCTCCTTCCTTCCCAGTCCCTGCTTTGCGGGTGCATCCTGGAGGAAGGAAAAACCTCTGTTCCTTCCAAGGGAGTGAACAGTGTTCTATCTACTCGCCCTCTGGAGGTGTGGGTGAAGGAGGAGGTGATTTACCACCTGCTTGGTGCTTTAGATGAGCTTCCATGTACTTAGAGCACTGGAGAGCCAACCTGGGGCTGCCAGGATGTCGAGCATTGTCTCCGGCTGCTTCAGCCAGCACCGAGCTTGGGCTGGCAGCGGCAGTGCTCACTAACCCCAGCCTGCGTCCTTCCCTGTTAGACACATCCAGCTAATCCTTCGGGATGAGGAGGAAATGGAGGTGAACTGTCAGCAGAACTTGCCTGGCCGGGGGGGCAGGGAGGGCATGGTGGGAGTGTGTACCTAAATGGAATGAATTGCTCCCCTGGAGCTGGAGCTGTTGGAGATCACTCTTAGCAGGTCTCCAGGACTGTGTCGCAGTGGAAGAAGGGCACCCCCTGCCTCCTTCAAGCAGGGAGTAGTAATAATAGGTACAGCTCTGCCTCTGGTACTGAAAATTCCTGTGTTGCATGGCTAGGACAGTGGTCCTGGTGTTAAATTTATATCCAACAGCATGTATTGGGAAGTGGCTCCCTGTTTCCTTGGAGTGGTCTGAAGAAGGGAATAATAACTCCATCATTTTGCACATGTCAGTGGCTCCCACTGGACTCATCCCATGGTGTCCGTCAGCTCACGTGCTATGGGTGCTGTTGCTGGTGGGTGACTGCTGAAGGGTAGAGCTATAGACTTGGCTGAGCTCAAGGTACTGAGTGTTGGAAGATGATTTTACCACCCCAGTGCTGAGGGTTTTCGCTTAGTCCCTCCTTTTCCTCTCCTTTCCAGAAGCTCTGGCTGGCACAGCTTGTCTGTTCCCTGGATGGGTTTAGGGAACATTGGTGGCTGGGTGCGTAGGGGGAATAATTAGCTACCAAATGCAGAGAGATTGTTTCTTGCTGTTTCAGAATCATTGTAATTTCTATTGAGGGTGGGTTAATTACATATTCATTTTGATGGGTGTAAGGAAAATGATAGAGATACAGCAATATGAATCTGTGCAGGGAGGGATGTTGTTTTCAGGATGCTGTTTTGGAAATCGTGGGAACAAAGACTTGTCTCTTGCAGGACCGTGGCTGTCGGGATTCAGTTTCTCAGTGGTGGGGGAGTGTTTTCTATGTCACATTTTTATCTTACGCCAGCGATGTATCTGTCACCGTGACGGGGGGGGGGGGGGGGGGGGGGCAGGGGGATCAGATTCTGGTAAAAGTGCGTTTGTTTGAAGGGTTGGGAAGTAGTTTTTAGAAAAGCAAAGGTGAAAGCAAGAAAGTTAAACCTTAAAATGTATGATCAAGGTGTAGCACGAATACATCTTTAACCTGAAGTAGGTGGGGGGCTGTTTTACCAGTGCAGGACACAGAGGCCCTAGGCCTGGTCCATGTGCTGGAGCAGGGGGCTTGTCCCCAGCTCCCACAGGACAGGGCATCACTGTTGATCCCTTCTGCAGTGGGTGACTTCAGCGACTGAGATGTCATCTCAGTCTTTATTGCAACCTCCATGGGAAAGGGAATCAAGTTCATCTCTACAATGGATTTGGACCAGCTTTAAACTTTTTCCTTTGGTCTCCAGTACCAGGGCAGGCATCTCTGCCATGAGAGAACAGGGGAAAGGCTCAATGAAAGCACAGAGGTGACTCTCTTTCCTTATGCCATGCCTTTTGGCTCAAAGCTGAAGAGTAAAGCCCACCTCCTCTTCTGGTTTTAGAGTAAAATGGACAGAATGAGCTATTTTCAGTGGCTGAGAAAAACCCCTAGCATGGAGCACCACGCTCCAGTCTTACCATGCCTTTGGTGGCCTGGGGACTCTGTCTCCGGATTGCAGCAGCTTTAGTGAGAGCCTCAACCCAGAGCTGCCCCCTCCTGTGCAAGGCTGCTCTTAGAGAACATCCAGCTCCTTTCCAGCAAGCCTGGAAGTGAGGAGTCCGAAAGGAAGAAATGGCTACAACCAGATTTCATTTCTGTTTGGTTTAAGGTCTGTGGATGTATTCGTGGGCTCTGTGGGAGGAGCTCTGCACATCCCTGGTGAATGCCCCATCCCTGGCAGTGTTCAAGGCCAGGTTGGACACAGGTGCTTGGAGGAACATGCTCTAGTGGAAGGTGTCCCTGCCCGTGGCAGGGGGTTGGAACTGGAGGAGCTTTAAGGTCTCTTCCAGCACAAACCAGGCTGGGATTCTACGTTGGTTCGTCTGCTTGCCCACCAGTATGGGTGCAGGCTCTGCGGTGAGCCCTAGCAGCGAGGGCACAGGGCATGGCTGCAGTGGCTCTGTGGTTTCCTATGGAGAACAGGGGGATCAGTGGTGGAGTCAGCAGCCAGTGCTGTGGCTGGAGTCACCTGGGGAGAACAGAGGTGGGTCCCACCCAAAACTGTGACCTTGGATGTTACACTCATCTATCAGTGTGGATGGGGCTGCGTGGACTGTGGTGCGTGTGGGGAACACAGCGCCGGGGACTCCAGCGTGCTCTGATGGACACGGGTGACTCGGGTTTTCCAGGAGGATTCACTGCCGGAATTTGCATGCTCCAGTCTGTAGATTTGTGTGGAAACTGTCTGCCTGTATGGCCAGTTCTGTCTCTTTCTTCATCAGCACAACTTTGTTCAGGGGAGGAACTGAAACCTGCATTTGGGACTTGCTCACCTCTTTGGTATCATAGCAGCCAAGGACTGTGTTCAAAACAGAAAGAACAAACTGGAACTGAATCTTTCAGGTGCATCTAAAGAAACCTTCTGCAGCCCTGGCAGCCACAGGGAGGAGAAAGTCACTGTGCTGGGGAATACACTGCATCAAAGTCCCAGGCTTTACTTAATCAGATGATGACCACTTCAAAGCCTGGTGTCTTTGCTTCTCTCCCTTCTAACTGCTTCAGCCAACCTGTAGTCAATTGGCAATGACTTTAAACCCAGCCATTACGATAGGAGCCTTGTAATTACTTGCTGTGATGAGTCCTCGTTCTGCTGTAAGCTGTGGCAGGATTGTCTGTAACACACAGTGTTCCTCCACCCTCGTTCCTCTCCGAGGCTCCCTTGGAAAAGAGGTTTTATCTCCTGCTCTCAGCCTGCCTGGACACTTTGAAATCCAGCTCATGGCAGCATCTCAGCTTCTTCCTTAACGCTCTCAACTAGCTCCTTGCTGCTGTAGCCTTGCCTTGTGCCCTTCTGTGGTGCCCTCCCTGTCCTGAGCCCTCCCTGTGCACACAGGGTGAAGCCAGGAAGGGCCTTTCAGCATCTCCACCATGTCCCGCGCTCCTGGGGAGGGGCTGGAGCATCCCGAAAGCAGCAGCTGGCAAAGGGGACTCACTACCCCCCATCTCCCTGAGAATTAATGAGCAAACTTACAGGCACAGGGGAAGGAGCTGCATTTTTTAACCTGGCTGTGAAGTTAGTAGAATAACTGCATTCCACAATATTCCACAGCATTCCACAATGGCTTTAACCTGCCAGAGGGGAGACGGAGATTAGACATTGAGAAGTTCTTCCCTGTGAGGGTGCTGAGGCACTGGCACAGGGTGCCCAGAGAAGCTGTGGCTGCCCCATCCCTGGCAGTGTTCAAGGCCAGGCTGGACACAGGGGCTTGGAGCAACCTGCTCTAGTGGAAGGTGTCCCTGTCTGTGGCAGGGGTTTGGAACTGGAGGAGCTTTAAGGTCTCTTCCAGCACAAACCAGGCTGGGATTCCTGTGGTGGATGAGGATTACTGAATTGATCAGTGTATAGGACATAATTTGGGTTTCTGTGTGTTACAGAAGCAATACAGTGTGTTAGGTTCTGCTTGGGAAAATAGGGTCTGTGGAGAAGGGGAAGATGGAAGAGAGATCCTGCTTTAAAGACCTGCATCTGCCTGTGGTGAAAGATTGGATTGAACAGAGCAGG
>NW_009914095.1:12535-12812 GCF_000696875.1 Nestor notabilis
GAGGAGGAGGATGGCATTGAAGGAGGTGGTGAGGAGCCTTGGTGGCTCCTTAAAACAAGGGTGGGGGGAAGGAAAGAAGAGGAAATGCACTGCAGGTGATTCTTCAAGCATCATCTAGTCCGTGACCTACTTGCTGCTACAGTGATTTACAGCTCTAGAAGCAAACAGAAGGAATGGCTGTTCCCAGTGGGAAGGGTACAGGTGCTGAAGGGAGCAGAAGGAATGGCTGTTCCCTGTGGGGAGGGTACAGGTGCTGAAGGGAGCAGAAGGAATTGCT
>NW_009914095.1:12864-22865 GCF_000696875.1 Nestor notabilis
GACAGGAGTGCTGGAATATACGGGAGCTCTTCCTAGTGGCACTGTCTCCAGCTGCAGTGATGCAGCTGCACCCTGGTACCTGGAATCCACACAGTGCTGAAGATAGTGAAGGGAACATCTTCCTCTGTTCCTCACAGGGGAGCAGTGCTGGATCCAGGAACCAGGCTTGGAGCTGGTTTAAGGATATGGCTCCGTGATGCACAAGCACGCTCCTTCTCCAGGAGGGGTGCAAGGCACTGTGTGACTGGCCTGTCTGGGGACATGGAGCACTGGGACATGATGGAAACAGCAGATATCATTCATCCCAAACCTTAACAATCCACTGCAACCCAGGAGTCTGTGTTCTTCTGTTTCTTCAGGAGCCCCCACTAACCTGATCATTCTTAATCTCATCTTGTTTTCCAGATCATCCAATTGATTCCTTAGTACTTTTACAGTCCTTAGTGTTCCTGGGAATCTGTGCCCTCCATCACTTAATTATCCCTGTTTCTTTTTTGAGGCTGTAGCAACCTTGAACCACAGTTTCTCTGCTATTTTTATAACTCACACTGCTTGTTAGAAGAGTCCTTCAGAAAGAGATATCCCCAAATTTGCTCAGTAGATAACAGCTTCATCTCTCGCTGATATGAACTGAAAAGTTCCTTTTCCTCTTGTTCACTTCTCTCCCTGGGAGAAGTTAGGTTTGGGGTTTGGGAGTTAAATGCCTTGCCTTCAACTTCATTCAGATATGTAGCTATATGTGCAAGTCATGGTGTATCTGATGCTCCTTTAACCATGTTAATCGTGATGCTGAGCATCGAGTGCTACGGGCTGGCATTGATTAGACAGCTCCTCTCCTTTGCATTCATCAGCAAGCATTAGCATATAACCTTCCTTTGCTTGATTTGAAACTGGTTCCAGTATCTTCCACAGTGCTTGAAATTCTGATAAAGCCATTAGTCTCAAAGGACTTAGTGTGGATTTATGGGGGGCAGAGATTTGGGTGGGAAGGGGACCCTAAAAAGCAGTGACCTGCTGCGGTCAGGGCTGAGTGCTGGGGCTGTGCTCACTCCCAGGGCACCTTTCCCACTCGGACTAGGGCTGCTTCAGATTTACCTCTGTACAAAATGGGATTGGGATGTGGCTTTTGTGTCTTTTGTGGGGGTGTTCTAAATTGCTATGTTAAATATATTAAAAATAAGTGGCTCTAGGAGTGTCTGAAGTGGCAGTCTGAAGTGACATGCAAGGAGTTATTTGGGAGTTAGCAGCCCAAGGTTATCTAACTCCAGAACTTCGGCACTTCCCTTGCAAACTCCATCCAAGAACATCTTTTCTTTGGAAAGCAAAATGAAAAGAAGTCCTTTGTTTTTCAAAAAGTTGTCAATCGTGCTCTTGTCTAAGCTGATTATTTTATTTATTCCAATAATCCCCTCTCCCAGAATAAAGGAAAATGAATTCTCTTCCTATTTCTGTAATGATTTGCCCTTCAGACAGTTGCCAGGCAAAGTGCCTAAATCTGAAATGA
This sequence comes from Nestor notabilis, assembly GCF_000696875.1. Lineage (NCBI taxonomy): Eukaryota > Metazoa > Chordata > Aves > Psittaciformes > Psittacidae > Nestor > Nestor notabilis. The sequence goes on from NW_009914095.1 coordinate 14,369, forward strand.
AAAGATGGTGAATGTTTAAAATCATTGAGCTACTGTAGGGGCATGTTTGTGTTTAATTGGGTGGTATTGAAGGAGTCCTGGAGTGCTGTTTGCTCTGTGTCCTGCAGGATTAGGAGGGTTTGTTGGGATATTTTCGCTCTGCAGTAGGAAAATGGGGTCAAGCCTGCTGGGGTAGATAGCACAAGTCTGCTCTAGGATTTTGCTGGCAATATGGGCTGCCTCTGATGGAAACCCTCGAGTGATTCAGTATTAATGGGGTGTGTTGTCCTTGGGTGTTTGTTGGAAAGGTGCAGCAGTGCTGGGGGATGTGATTCTCGCCCTCCGCTCTGCTGAGACCCCACTTGCAGCACTGTGGGCAGTTCTGGGGGCAACAACATAAGAAAGACGTGGAGCTGTTGGAGCAAGTCCAGAGGAGGCCACGAGGATGATCAGGGGCTGGAGCAGCTCCTGTATGGAGACAGGCTGAGAACAGTGGGACTGTTCAGCCTGAGAAGCTGCATGGAGACCTCAGAGCAGCTTCCAGTGTGTGAAGCGGGCTACAAGGATGCTGGAGAGGGACCTTCATCAGGGATTGTAGTGATAGGACAAGGGGTGATGGGTTCAAACTGAAACAGGGGAAGTTCAGGTTGGATCTAAGGCAGAAGTTCTTCCCTGTGAGGGTGCTGAGGTGCTGGCACAGGGTGCCCAGCTGGCAGGTTTCAGGGCCAGGTGGGACACAGGGGCTTGGAGCAACCTGCTCTAGTGGAAGGTGTCCCTGCCTGTGGCAGGGGTTAGAACTGGATGAGCTTTAAGGTCGCTTCCCAACACAAACCATTATATGATGGACAAGGACTTCCTTCCTTACAGGTGTGATGGGACAAAGTCTTCTCTCCAACAGTTTTTCACTGACACCCATCTGGCTCTTGGTTATTTTTAACTTTGCCTGGCTGAAAACCAGTTACCTGATTAATTTGGGAAAACACTGGAATACTTCCTTAAAAGGCTCAAAAGTTACCTGATTAATTCAGGAAGATGCTGGGATGCTTCCTTAAAAGGCTCCAAAGTGATGTAATATTCAGTGATGAATCTCAGAGCTAAATTAGAGCTTTGTGGGTGCGTTGGTGGAGGAAGGGAGTTTCATATTTTATCAGCTAACACATTTATTTTCTATAGCAGGCTACACGCTCCAGCTTCTGAAAGCCAGGCATGCTGGTGGAGCTGGGGTGGGAGCAGTGGCACAGCTCCAGAGCCAGAGTGGTGCTGGGGAGTGGTGATCCTGTTCTCCACCCCGCTTTCCAGTTTCTTTCCAGCAAGCTTTGAGAAATACATAGAAACTTGGAGCTAGGGATGGCCCTGCTTCCAATGGGGAATTACTCTGAGGGGGGGGTGAAGAGAAAAAGCACAATGTTAAAGCAAGAGTCTTGTGTAATGAAGAGGGTTTGCTGCCCCTCTCTACAAGAGAGACATTGAGGTGCTGGAGAAGGGGCAGAGAAGGGCGCTGGAGCTGGTGCAGGGCCTGGAGCACAAGTGTGATCAGGAAGGGATGAGGGACCTGGAGGATTTAGTCTGGAGAAGAGAAGGCTCAGGGGGGACCTTATCGCTCTCTGCAACTGCCTGACAGGAGGATGGAGCCAGGAGGGGGCTGGTCTCTGCTCCCAAGGAACAAGGGATGGGACAAGAGGAAAAGACCTCAAGCTGCACCAGGGCAGGTTTAGATGGAGCTGAGGAACAATTCCTTGCCCAGAGGGTGCTCAGGCATTGGAACAGGCTGCCCAGGGCAGTGCTGGAGGGACCGGCCCTGCAAGTGTTCACAGCCCGTGTAGCCGAGGCCTCAGTGCCAGGGGTTAGTGGTGGCCTTGGCACTGCTGGGATAAAGGTTGGACTGGATGATCTTGAAGGTCTTTTCCAACCTGGCTGAGTCTATGATTCCATGTTTCATGTCCCCATAAGTGTTGCCCATCCAGGTGTGGGCTCCCAGGTGTAGGGCAGCAGAGGTGGAGCTCATTTCCATTGTATTCAAGGAAAAGGTGCTGGCACCAGGCCTGGGTGTGGCCCTGGTTCATTCCTCATCTCGTAGCATTACCAGAGGTGCTCGGGACAGTTTCAGGCTGTGTTTCAACACAGGAAACTACATGGCAATAAATTCCTCATATTTGACAGATGTTCCCCTCTCCTCTTAGGTGAAATTGCTCCAAAGGAGCACGTGTGACCATCTGTTGCATTTGTGGCTGCCCCATCCCTGGCAGTGTTCAAGGCCAGGTTGGGCACAGGGGCTTGGAGCAACCTGCTCTAGTGGAAGGTGTCCCTGCCTGTGGCAGGGGTTGGAACTGGAGGAGCTTTAAGGTCCCTTCCAGCACAAACCATTCCATGGTTCTATGATTTATAGCCAGAGTTTTGTGCTGCCATCTCAAGCAGAAGGACAGTGGAAGTATTTTAATACCACCCAACTCCACGGACTGAGGTAGTGGTTCATGGCCCAAATGTCCCTTAGTACAGGGGAGGGAGGGAGACTCTCCTGGTTAGAGTTAATGTAGGGAACGTAAACCAGGTGTGTGAATATCCTCCTTGGGTCTCACCTGCTCTGCTGTGCACACACAATCCTTTGTTTTCTGTTAACCACCTTAAATCTGGCAGGGGAATTCATTAACACCAGTCTCGACAGGCTTTCATTTTGCCAAAGATTGATTTAGAATCACTCTCCCTACTCTTAATGGGAGTACAGCTCCCCTTTCAGAAGTCCCAGGGGGGTGTAGGTGTAGGCAGCAGCATAAACCCACCCGGGTTTGTTCATTCTGTACCTGGTAGGCATTGCTGTGTCTTGCTGGGGGTGCCCTTGGCTTGTCGTGCACAGCATGGAAGAAGTTACCCCAGACAGAACACTCAACTGGCCACCTCCTCTCTGTCAAAAGTCGCTGTTGCATATTTTAGGCTCAGTCTCTTTGATCACAGATGGAGATGTACTTCAAGCTAGTACAGACCCATCCAGCCCATGGAATTAGGTGAAAATAGCCTTATTTTACAGTAGTTATGGACCTGATCCATAGGCAGCGTGAGCAACATGTGCGTGATGCGGAGGGAGAAGCCTGCGTTGATTAGTCACGCAGTGGTGTGTAAAGCAGCCCTGTGCTCGCTGGCACGGCTGCCAGGAGGTCTTCTGAAATGGCAAAGGTTGTGAAATCGTGGCAGGGAACCTCAGAGGACGGGAGCTGGGGGAGAGGAGGCTGCCCCTTCCTAAGGCACAGCAAAGGCTGGACAGTGGATGTTAATGGTGATATTTTGGGAGGCACCTTCTTTGTGCTTGAGGCATTTCATGTGCTAGGCAGTGACCTATAGGCCTGTCTCAAATCATAGGAATTTTACAGGTGTAGCCTTTGCTGCTGATCTTTTGATGGCCCTTGGCAGGACTAACTGTGGTTGTTAGCTGGGGGCTGTTACTAGTCCCATCAGACAATAGTGCTTTGAAAATACATGGGTTGTTTTTAGTCTCTACCACCATACTGCTGATCTTGTCCTTTTGTCTCCTGTTCCCAAGGGAGGTTTTGCCCTTCCTGGATCTCATCCTGATCCCTGCTTGCAAAAACAAATCCCGAGTTGCTGATGAAATCAGCTGTCTGATGCACAGCATCATCTATGGTTGTGTAGGGAGGGAAAGAACTGGTGCCCTGCCAGAACAGCAGTGCAGTGAACATTGTGCTTGGGCTAAGGGCATTCACTCTGCCTTCCTTTGTATCCCCTACATAGCTCAAGTAAGAGAAGTTTATCATATTGTGGTCCTCAAGAGTATCTTCTCCTGGTCTTGTGGTTAGGTTGAAGTGAGCCCAGAGGAGGCCCCGGAGCTGCTGCAAGGGCTGGAGCAGCTCTGCTCTAGAGCCAGGCTGAGAGAGCTGGGCTGGGTCAGCTGGAGAAGAGAAGGCTCCTGAAGGGAGACCTTAGAGCAGCTCCAGTGCCTAAAGGGGCTCCAGGAAACCTGGAGAGGGGCTTTGGACAAGGGCCTGTAGGGACAGGACAAGGGCAATGGCTTGAACCTGCCAGAGGGGAGATTGAGATGAGCTCTGAGGCAGAAGCTCTTCCCTGTGAGGGTGCTGAGGAGCTGGCACAGGGTGCCCAGAGAAGCTGTGGCTGCCCCATCCCTGGCAGTGTTCAAGGCCAGGTTGGACACAGGGGCTTGGAGCAACCTGCTCTAGTGGAAGGTGTCCCTGCCCAGGGCAGGGGTTGGGACTGGAGGAGCTTTGGGGTCCCTTCAACCCAAACCAGTCTGGGATTCTATGATTGATTATTGCATGACGTCAGCAGCATTTCCTTCCTCCCCCCTCCCATCACCTCAGGTTATATATTACATGTGCACAGCAGGTGGGGTGAAGGGGCTAATACATCTCTATCATTAGCAATGAGCCTGCAAATGAATGTTTAGTGCTGGCTGTATCTCTGTGTTCTGGTCTTTCATCCTCTGGAGCTCATGGAGAAGAAGACCACAAGGAGCAGGCAGTGGTAGGTACCACACCGCTTCTGCTGCCCATTCAGCTCCTCCTGGTGAGCATCTCCCCAGGAAAAACCCTGGTGCTCCTGCCCTTTAGTGGGAACAGCTTGTTCTACTGTCCTTGCTGTGAAGCAGCCGGGGCTGTGATGGCATTCCCAAGGTGGCAGCTCCAAAGGCATTGCTAGATTCTCTGTGTGAACTCCAGGTGGAAGAAGAATTTACACTGACCATGTATCTAGTAGGCTGCATCTGTGTCAAAAAATACATCTCTTACTCTGCTTTGGGTGGTTTACTTTGCTTTTTCATGTCTGTGGTTGTCTCCGTGCTGAGCACAAGTATTCACTGTTAAATTGGTCTGGGGTAGGGAGGAAGGGGAGGCATCACTTCCAAAAACCTGATTGAAACTCAAACTGCTGGGGTTTGAGTGACTACTCAGTGGTGGCTGCTGGTCTCTGTTGAGTTTTCCTTGGGATTAGGACACTCAACGCAGGCCCTGTACACTGCAGTGGTACACAGACACGTAAATTTGCATGGAGCTGTTGTCTGAAGAGACACATTGATTCTTTGGAGAGAGAACTGGAGCAATATATATATATTTATCTGACTATATAGACTCATAGAATCCCAGACTGGTTTGTGTTGAAGGGACCTTAAGGCTCCTCCAGTTCCAACCCCTGCCCTTCCACGAGACGGGGTTCCTCAAAGCCCCTGTGTCCAACGTGGCCTTGAACACTGCCGGGGATGGGGCAGCCACAGCTTCTCTGGGCACCCTGTGCCAGCGCCTCAGCACCCTCACAGGGAAGAGCTTCTTCCTTAGATCTAACCTGCACTTCCCCTGTTTCAGTTTGAACCCATCACCCCTTGTCCTATCACTACAGTCCCTGATGAAGAGCATCCTTGTAGCCCCCTTCAGACACTGGAAGCTGCTCTGAGGTCTCCACACAGCTTCTTTTCTCCAGGCTGAACAGCCCCAACTTTCTTATGTATGTGAATATATTTTTACACATCAGATTGACTGAAGCAACTTTCCTCTTAGGAAGTCATTGCTGCCTTTTGAAGTGGGTGGAAGAGTTGCTGTGGCTGAGGTGATGGTTATTGGTCCTTTCTAAGGTGTCCAGGGGTCACAGCAATCCAAGACGAATGAATGAGTTAGATCTGGGGGGAAAACCACAACAACAAACCCCTCAAACTAAAAAAACCCTTTATCCCATTTCAAATCTTCCATCTCCCCCCTCTTCCAAATGTGCTTTTGAAGGAGTTACAAGTGCTTGTTGGCATAGAAACTACAGACCGAGAGTGAAGCATGCAAATATGAGAGGAGCCCTTCTGCCTCAGCAACATGAGTGAGCCTCTGCAGAGCTGGCTAAAATCTTCCGTGAGGCAAAGAAAATTGCCCAGATGTTGCTCAAATTCTAATGCCACTGAATATTTAGGCTTTCAATTCAACTTAAATCCTAAAAAGCTTCAGTGCAGGGAATGCAGGTCCAGCACCAAAGGGGCTTCTTTTCTTCTGCAAGAACTTGTAGTCCAAAAATATTGCTAAAATCTGTTTGGCGCCGAGTAGTGCCAAATCCTCATTAAAACATGTGGATATTTCTGTGGTTTAGTCTGTTAGAGATGCAGTCGGGATCCAGTTACATTAAATTAAGCAACAATATTGGCCTTGGATGTTGTTTGAAATATTAAATGTGGCAGTCGGAACAGCAAGCAGAATGTTTGCACATTTTAATCGCTCCGTGAGTTATTCTTTTTTTAAATTTTATTCCAAGGAATTCTCAAGAGAGCTTAAAAAACGGTCTGGATTTGCCTCCTTCCCCCTGCCAGGCTCTGGGAGCAGCGCAGCATCCCGGCTCCTTCCTTTCCCTCGCAGTGGGATGGAGCTGTGGCCGCGGTGTGCTGGGAGGACGTTGTTCCCTTTGAGTGCACTCATTGTCACCTCCCGTGGTGCAGAGCACATGGATGGGCTGTTTTAGCCCTCCCAAAATCCTTGATAGGAATCTAAAAAGCCAGCAGGGCCAATCAGGTCTGATGAGGAAGGGCTGAGGGACCTGGGGGGTTTAGTCTGGAGAAGAGAAGGCTCAGGGGGGACCTTATCGCTCTCTGCAACTGCCTGACAGGAGGATGGAGCCAGGAGGGGGCTGGTCTCTGCTCCCAAGGAACAAGGGATGGGACAAGAGGAAACGGCCTCAAGCTGCACCAGGGCAGGTTTAGATGGAGCTGAGGAACAATTCCTTGCCCAGAGGGTGCTCAGGCATTGGAACAGGCTGCCCAGGGCAGTGCTGGAGTGACCGTCCCTGCAAGTGTTCACACACCGGGTAGCAGAGGGCTCAGGGGCCGGGGTTTGTGGTGGCCTTGGCAGTGCTGGGAATGGTTGGACTGGATGATCTTGAAGGTCTTTTCCAACCTGGTTGATTCTGTGACTCTATACATCATGCCAGCTTTTCCTTCAGAGGTTTTTACTGTTGATTCCCACTCCATTGGGGTTTCCTAAAGATCACCATGGACAAGTTGCCTCTGAACTGGCCCAGCAGCACATAGCAGCCAGTTGTCTCCTGCCTACTTCATCCTGTGCTGGTGGCTCCAGCAGCATGGAGCTTCTGCACTGAGGGTGCTGCTCCCTCTGCACCTCTTTCATCCCACAGGTAAGGCCTTGGGCTGCAGCAGCGCTTTGTCTTGATGAGTATTTATTTATTATGGTTCTATTTTTCCCCTCCCAGTTGTTAAATGCCTCGTGCTAAGGCAGGGCCCCCTTCTGTTTTAAATGCAGTTGTGCTGAGGAAGGGCTTCGTGTTATGCATGCTGGAGCAGATGGCAAAGGGACCTGCAGTGCCTTGGGACACATTCATAATATAGAGTATGTCAAAAATATTCCTCCTGTGTGGGTTTATAACGGGGGGGGTGGGGGGCTCTTTGCTTTTAAATACGACACACTGCAAAAGCAGCTCTATTTTGGTGCCTTGTTCATGGTTTAAGAGTAAAAATGAGGGTGGCTTGATATTTTAGCAGCCCTTTGTTTTGGGTCTGTTGTGATTGCATGGCAGCATGTGTTGTGTTAAAATGAGCACCTCGCTGGGAAGTGGCACGGAGCAGGATTGTGTTGCCAGTACCTGCGTGTGACTTGATAGCATTCACGCCTCTCTGTTGTCAGACATAAAAAGGGCAGTGTAGATGGTTGGTAGGCTCAAAATTCAGCCATGCTTTACTTTTTTCCTCTTTTCTGTAAAGCACGTTTTCTGTGCAATAGTTTGGAGGTTTTAGAAAGGAAACAAACCCCTAAACCTTCCATGCACTGTCCTTTATTATTTTAATTTAAAGAATAACTACATGATGATAAATGGGGATCGTTAATGATTCATGATGGAAGAAAGCAAGTGACAACACAAGGCATAATGGGGTGGAGGTTACTGCTGTAAACGTCCTCTGCAAAAGCAAGTGGATGAGCTGGGGAGGGGTCAGGGAGGAACCAGCCTCAACCCTTCTTCTGGCTGGTGTTTGTGGCTGGGAACTAAGAGAGACACTGAGGTGCTGGAGCGGGTCCAGAGAAAGGCAACGGAGCTGGTAACGGGACTGCAGCATGGGTTAGTGGTGGCCTTGGCAGTGCTGGGGAATGGTTGGACATGATGATCTATCTGAAAGGTCTTTTCCAACCTGGTTGATTCTGTGATTCTATGAACTGCACCACATGGAGGGTCCAAGCCCTGAGCCCTGGCAGGGTCCATGGAGGAGGTCTGATGGCTTGGTCCTTGCTGGTTCAATTGCTCATCCTGTTGTCCCTCTTTTGGCTTTGTCAGCTTGGCTCTAGGGACCCTGTAATACAAATGAACTTTAATCAGGTGCTTAATTCATTTCAGCATGGTTTCTTTAATGCTTGAAATGTGCTGCTACCTTGGCCTAAAGTGCCTTGAAGGCAGGTAACCCTGGCTTGTCTGCCTCAAATCCCCCACAGTTCATAAAATCATAGAATCCCAGCCTGGTTTGTGTTCGAAGGGACCTTAAAGCTCATCCAGTTCTAACCCCTGCCACAGGCAGGGGAAACTTCCC
>NW_009914095.1:23024-24994 GCF_000696875.1 Nestor notabilis
TTCCCCTACCTCATTCTTAAAGGGGGGGAAGAAGCTGCTGAGCAATTCTGCTGGGATGAGAATATTGTCTACCCACAGTCAAGGCTTAGAAGCACAGTTTATCTCAGGTGTCTGCTGATACCTTACACCTCATCTGGCGAGGAGGAGACAGGGAGCTATCTCCAAGGCAGGCAGTGACCCAAGGGTGCAGCGGGCTGGCTCAGAAGGACCTTGCGTGAAGGCTGTGCTGTTCAGGCTGTGATCGTATTGTGGGCAGGAGAATGGGGCAGCGTACACAGGCATTGAAAAGACTGAGAAGGATTTTGCTTCCTCTCAGGGGTTTTGATTTGAGCCAATATATCACTAAACCTAAAGGAAGGCACATGGCTCCTCTCTGCTCCCAAGGAACAAGGGACGGGACAAGAGGAAACGGCCTCAAGCTGCACCAGGGCAGGTTTAGATGGAGCTGAGGAACAATTCCTTCCCCAGAGGGTGCTCAGGCATTGGAACAGGCTGCCCAGGGCAGGGCTGGAGTGACCGTCCCTGCAAGTGTTCCCAGCCCGTGTAGCCGAGGCCTCAGTGCCAGGGGAGCCGAGGCCTCAGTGCCGGGGGTTAGTGGTGGCCTTGGCAGTGCTGGGAACGGTTGGACTGGATGATCTTGAAGGTCTTTTCCAGCCTGTATGACCCTGTGGTTCTGAGAAGTCCAAATCCACTGAGGCTGTTTGGAAGACGGGTGTCGGGAGCAAGCTCGAGACTTGCGGCTCCTGGGTTCTTTGCCAGAGCAGAGCTGCAGCTCCCACATCAGTGTTGGTGTGTCACGAGAGCTGAACGCACCGAGGAGGCAGTGGAAGAGCCAAGTGATGTGTGAGAGGTGCTGCAGCTTGACTCACCCATCTGGGGAAGGGTCATCCCACAGACTGCACCCAGCGTGCCGTGGCGATACTTCAACACCCTCCCTTCCACTCGCGCTGTCTGGCTGTATCTCGTCAGTTGCCCAGTAGCCGGGAATCCTGGAAATCCCTCTTGGAGGGCCAGCTCCTGTCTGGCTGCTTTTCCTTGGCTTGTGCATGAAACAGTGCCGAAATTCAGCTCCCCAGGTGCAGCAGGAGCTGTTAATCAGAGGCACGCAGGAAGGAGCTGTCTTGGTGCGATCTCTGGTGCTGGGGTTTGAAGTCGGTGACAGGGATGATCCAGCCACTAATCAGTTTCATGTGAAACTCCACAGCTTGCAGCTACCAAGCAAATGTCCTACAAAGCTGCTCGAGCACAGGAAGCTGACTTGGGCAGTGCTTGACTTTGTTTCATTGAAGCCCGAGAGTGATCAAGACCAACACTGAGCTTCCTGTTGCAGAGGAAGAACACTCTGGATTTATTTCTTTTTCCTGTTGCCTCTGAGCTTTTATTTTATGTTCTTTCTGGTAGTATTACCAAACCAGAACAAGGCACTTCTGCTTGTCTCTTCTCTGGGTAATGCTCCGTGAGAGCAGAGGAGAAGCTTCCAAAGGTCCGTGATGCTTTTGATGGAGTTCTGGGCTCCTCAGTACAAGACAGACAAGGAGCTGCTGGAGAGGGTCCAGTGGAGGCCATAAGGATGCTCAGGGGTCTGGAGCATCTCTCTTATGAGGAGAGATTGCAGGAGCTGGGCCTGGTCAGTCTGGAGAAGAGCAGCCTGAGAGGGGATCTCATCAATGCAGATCAGTATCTCAAAGGCAGGCGCCAGGAGGATGGTGCCAGACTCTTTCCAGCGGTGCCCAGTGACAGGATGAGGAGCCGTGGCCATAAACTGATCAGATTTTAGCATTTTCTAGGGCTTTTTTCTACTGTTTTGCTGTATTTTGAATTCTTCAGTTTAAAATATTAACAAAATTAAGTTCTGTGCCTCCTTGTGAGGCATGTAAGTGCGAATTAGCTTACTATTATCACAGAATCATAGAATGGTTTGGGTGGGAAGGACCTTAAAGCTCCTCCAGCTCCAACCCCTGCCACAGGCA
>NW_009914095.1:25016-46340 GCF_000696875.1 Nestor notabilis
CACCCCCTTGTGTCCACCCGGCCCTGGACCCCGCCCAGGGATGGGGCAGCCACAGCTTCTCTGGAACCTCTGCAAGCTCTGAACCTCATTGGAGTATCTGGTACGTTGGAGTCCAAGACCCAGCTTCCAGAAATGTGAAGCATTCAGGGTTCACATCAGCTTTAGGCACTGGGAGGTAGCAACGACTCCAGGATTCTCCCATGGCAGGGAATGGTGAGGCTTTGCCATTTATGTGGAGGAAGGAGGCTTTTCTTTCTCCTGTCAGCTTCCGCTCATGCAGCTCCCTTGGCTTTTTCCAATGAGGTGATGCTAACAGGAACAAGAGAAGGTTTGGGTCTGCTCCCTTGGATATGAAGGTGGTCTTCTGAAGTAGAGACTACAACCCAGCCCCAGCCCGATCATGTTGGGAAATGAACTGTGCTCAGTCAGCCTCCAGCTGGGCATGTTGAAGGAGCCATAATTTTATTTGCTGTTCTCATGTGTGTTCATTTTACACCATATTCCTCCCTGTGAGGGTGCTGAGGCGCTGGCACAGGGTGCCCAGAGAAGCTGTGGCTGCCCCATCCCTGGCAGTGTTCAAGGCCAGGTTGGACACAGGGGCTTGGAGCAACCTGCTCTAGTGGAAGGTGTCCCTGCCCGTGGCAGGGGTTGGAGCTGGAGGAGCTTTAAGGTCCCTTCACACCCAAACTGTTCTTTGATTCATATCTGACAGAGTTTGAAAGGTGCTGAGCTCTTGTAATCCCTGATGAAGACTCTGGAGCGTGGAAGCACTGCCTGCCCCTGCAAATGAGGCCATGGATAACTTAGCTCTGACACTTGCTGCCCTCACTCCTCTTCCTTGCCCTCTCAGAGAGGTTGTGTGTCATCACTGTAGGATTTACTGCTTCCAGCTTGAGGACCTTTGATGTGAGCAGCCCCTGGGAGAAGTTACAGTTACATAGAAAGGCTGCTTCCCACTAAGCCCTCACACATGCCCTCGGTGGGAAAACGTTTGGATTCCAACTGGCAAAACCTATCTAGAAGATGTTACTGCTGCTTTTGTGTTAAGCTGGTGTTGCCTCTTCAGTCTGTGTTGAAAGCAGATGTGTTCTGAGCTGTGCTAGTGCATCTTTTGGAGTGATGTGGTAGGAGCAATACAGGATTTCCCCTTTAGGTTGTTCTTCCACTGGAACCAGTGTACCTAGCCTCGGGTAAGCATACGACTCTGCTCTGCTGCTTTTTCCCTACCCGTCCCTAAGGAAACACTATAAATGCCTCGAGTGTGTATCTATTGAGGGGAAAAGGGATTTTTAAATAGTGATGAACTGTGCTGTTTTCCCTTAGTGCAGCAAAACCAATTGTTCCTTAGTGAAATACATTAATAGTTCTCTTATCCACCTTCTTGGTAAGTGAATCTGCTTTAATTCCTTTGTATCAGCAAGAGCAGCAGGTATGGATGTCTTCATTGCATTAAAAAGAAGGAAGAAGGCAATGCTTGCAAATGGGTCTTTGTTTCCAAGGAAACAAATTTGACATGCTTGAGCTGTGCTAGATGCAAACACTCCAGATTCAGCAGACATGCCTCAGGATTGTATGGTCTGAGTAGTATTTTAAGCCACCTCCAATTTAAAGGCAAGGGAGAGGATGAGAATAGAATTTATCAGCAGGGTTTACCAAACTGTGCTTGATGAAAGCACTGTGTGGTATCTCAGAGTTGCCTGATGTGGTGTGGAGAGAGGAGCATCCTGTGCTGAAGATGGGGTCCCTAAACAACATCCCTGCTGCAGGGCCTGGGGCTTGGGGAGATGCTCCAGCACACAGATAGCTCCAAGGGGAGCTGAGCACATGTTCCCTGAGCCAAATGATTATCACTTATCCTGGGTCATTTTGTGCTCCAAAAATGTTTTAGTAAAATGCAGCTAGCCAGTGCTTGATGTGAAAGGGCTGCTGGGTGTTGGGTGGCCAAATGTGATCAGGACCCCAGATAATCTGCTAAAAAGCTGTAGGTTGATGTTGAGGCCTGGGCTGAATTCATCAGGCAAGAGACGTGAGAACAGTCAGAGCTGTTTGTGTAGTGCATCTGACATGAATGTGCTGTGGGCTGATGGGAGTCTGGACTTTCACATGGCTTATTGCACTGTACAGAAAGTCTCTTGGCATTTTGTGACTACCTTGGAAGTTTGGTGCAGGAAGAGAGCTGGGGTTTGGCATTCATCTGTCACCCTGATGTGCTCATAAAGTAACTCGATTTAGTTAATTTTTTAATCTTCCTTTGAGGAATCCAAATGTGAGCAGTGAAGCAGACACTGTCCACCCCTGGCAGAAGTATTATCCATGTGTGCATGGGAAATGAGCGTCCACAAGTGACGGACTTGAACATCCAGAGGTTTTGCTGGCCTGAGCCCAATGTGAGGAATAGGGTATGCATTAAATCTTCCTTGGGATTAAACAACCAGTTTTTGCCCTGGCCTGCAAAGCTTTACATCAGCTATCTTTGCTTTCTGCAGTAGTTCTGTGAGCTGTTAGGGAGGTGCTGGGGCCATACAAAGGATATATAGGGAAATACGGGCTTTTAAGGAGCAGTCAAGTTCCATGTGTAGATCACTCACAGTGAGAATGCCCAGTGGACATCAGCATTGTGTGTCTTTGCATATGTTGTTATTTGGGAAACTGGAAAGGATAAAAATCCTCTATAAATTCTTCTTTGAAACAGTCTTACTGCTTTGAGGAGATGAGTAGTGATGGAGTAGTGAGAAACCTCTCCTTAGAATTCAGCTCCTTAGGAAAACAAGGCATGAAGTGCGTTGTATCTCAGTCTCTTTTCCCCCCTCTTTCATCCTGCTTTTTAACTTGCACGTGGAGTTAAAATAACCTTCAAGGTGATGGAGGGTAGAGTGGGGTAGGTTTAGCTTTAAGATGGATGGGAGCACTATGTGCAACGCGAGCTAAGCGCCTCAGTTGAAGCCCATTGGGGGGGAGAAAATAATATTAACGACATTTCATGAAAATATTGTAATTTGTGGAAGGCCCAGATTGACAAATGTGCTGGTTTGGGTGTCACTGGAAAATGCTCTTTTTTCTTTGCACAAGGCTTGCCTGAGACAGGATTTTCCTGGCTTTTGTTCTAACCCGAGATGCTCGCAGCCTAAAAATGCCTGCGATCCCTGCAGCAAGAGCTTCACCTCCTTGACAGAGGATGGAAACAGGAAGGTTGGCCGGATTGGGATGAATCCTGCACCTTTCTTTTTTTTTTGCTTCTTGCTAATGACACTTCCTTATGCTTACATTTCATTAAAGCTCTGAAATGGCTGGAGATCAGCCCGTACTGAGCATGCTCCGGGGTGGAGGCTGCACCCATAGAGTGAGATGGATTTGTGGCTGGAGGAGTGATAGGCCTGGAGTCAGGATCTGGAAGGACCCAGCAGCTCCCCGCAGCCGGGACTGAGGTAGGGCAAATCCAAGCTGGCTTGGGGGAACGTGGAGACCAGAGGAAGTAAAACCAGTTGGAATTGATTCAAAAGCAGCATAGTTAACCACAGACATGAGATGGCTTCAAACCGCTTCCTGCGGATCAGTGGGGAGGGCTTTTAAACCACTGACCTTTACTGGCCGGGGAACCTATGGAAAGAACGGCCCTGTCTACTGTTGGGGAGGTGACATACAGTGACAGCAGGCAGGGCTGGCAGCGAGGGACTGCCTGGAGCTGCCTTCAGATTGGAAGGCATGTGATCGCCTCTCAGTCGTGGGCCGTGCGCTCGGGCGCTAATTGTTATTAATGGGAAGCCTTGCAGGGCGCAGACCTGCGCCGCAGTTCCAGCCCGGAGCTGCGACTGTGGGAGGGTGAAAGAATGTCACACTCAAACTCCCTTTTTCGGGCTTAGTTAGCATGCCAAGGATTGCAAACGAACCTTGCCACACCAGGTCCTCCAAACTGGCAAGGAGAGGAGGGAATAGAGATGTGTTTATTCCGTTGGCTGGGAGATTTCGTGTGCTTCTTGCAGGGGTTTCCCGTGTTGGGTTGGGGGGAAGGAAAAGGGTGTTCTGTGGGTTGTGCTGGGGTGGGCTGTTGGATTTTGCCTGTAGTTGCCAGCTATTTACAAGGACTGTGTAAACACCAGCAGGTATGTGCTGCATGAGCTGATTGACTCCAGTTGTTGTACAAGCAAGCTGCATGGGAAAGTGCCAATAAGACATTTACATTAGCTCTCGAGGTTTGGATGAGTGAGGTGCAGGGAAGATCTGGCTTCGTGTGGAGCAGGGGGAGATGTGGGCTGCAAGGCTCGGCCCTCACAGACCCTGTCTCCTATGGGAGGTGTGTTCCTGAGTGTCTATGCTGGCCTATAGGTAAAGGTAAGGCAAGAGGTTTGTTCTGCTTAGGGCATTGTGAATACTCTGGTATTATGAAGTTAGTGTGTTTATTAACAGGAATCTCTGCTCATGGTCTATCTGTAGCCTGTGTACAGTAAAGTACATCAGCTCTTCCTTCAGGGCACCTCTGGCTGTTTCTCAGCGTAGTTCAGGGGCAACTGGTGAAGAGAAAACATGGATTGATATTTTATTGCTGTGCCCCAGGTGCTGATGTCACACAGCTGGGTCAATCTGCATGAGGAGTCTCTTCACTACCTCTAGTAACTCGCCTATTTATTGCCTGCTTCTCTGTTTCTTGGGTACTCAACACTTCCTGAGCCTGTTGCTATGTCAGCCCTGCGCTAACTGGTGACCAGTTTGCTTACTGGTGTGTCTTTTACAGTCCCTGCACAAAAGGCTGCTGGAGCCCCAGCTCACTGGTCATGCAGAACTTCTCTTACCCGTTAATAGATGCTGGCTTGTTTATGGTTGGATGAATGCACAAAGGAGAATGTTTATGTAAAATAAATGGCATTGTAACTGTACATGGAAAAGAAAAGGGCTGGATTTTCCCTGGCTCAGATGGGGGCTGCGTTTACGGCTTTGCAGAATGGATCCCGGTGGCTTTTTCTCCTTGTGTGCCTCTGGTGTTGAGGTAATCTCAGCCCCAAGTTTTCATGTATGATCTGGTTCTCTTGATGAAGAGATTTGACTTAAACGGTTTCAGATGCTGGAAAACCACTGGTGTGATTATTTCCTATTGTGCTGCGTGAAAGGTGTAAGGTAGCCTTAAAGACCCACTGCCACCTTATGGCAGTTGCTGAAAAGCAGCCTCTATAGAGCCCATTCTGTACACACATCATGCTCGCTTTATTTCTCCTCTCTTCTTAACTGGTGATATTTGCACGAAGGCAGGAACTTTGTTTTTAAGGAGTTTGTTTGCTCCTTCTGTTCCTTGAAGAAATTGCATAATGTCAGCAGAATTCCTTCTACAGCCATCAACTGCGATGCTTCATAGGCGAGCCCATGTCTGGGGAGAGATACAAAAGCACCATGAAGCTTTGCCTCTCCTCCAGTGAAGAACTTGCTTGTTTTCATGTGAATGCCCTAATCCTTAAAAACAAGAAGGTGTGAGGTCAGGGAACAGGGACATGTTGAACACGTGAGGCTCCTGGGCAGGATCTCGGGCATTCCCGTCACAGCAGGAGCGGGATCGGATGTGAGCAGCCATTTTCACAGCCGGCTCTGCTGGCAGAAGACTAGGAGCAAGTAGGATGGCTCTGTGCTGACATGGCTGATTCCCACCCCATCCACTGTCCCCAAACTCTAACAGGAACAAACAGCGAGGGTGGTTAAAGCCGTGAGCCTGCTCCTCTGTCTGAGATGGGATGCTGTGTTAGTACAGGAGAAGCTCTTGATAACTGAATGAAGAGGAGCAATGGTGTTTTTGGATTTCCAAAATAGAAGGAGCTGTGGTTACTGTAAGTTAAAGCTGAAGGAGTTTATAATTGGGAACTGTTAGGAATACAGTATGTTCTAAATTACAGCTGTCTGGCCAATATGCTTCTAAATAAAGTGCTAGGATTGCCCTGTAAATGAAATACTCAATGCATATTCTTATCAAAACATAGCAACATCTCCCAGAGAGCTTGCATCTCAGGATCTGTCGCAACACAGTCTCTCTTTCTTTATTTTCCCCATTTTTTTCCTTCCTCCTGGTGTGTGTGATGTACTCAATGCGGCCTCCCAGGGAACATTTCATGTTTCCTATTAAGTCAGAGTAGTTTTCAACTTTGCTGGGGAGAGGAGGGGGAGGAAGGGAGATGGCTTGGAAACTTTAAGGAAAGAAAGCAGGGTTTGAAAGGTGGTGAAAGCTGTCATTCCAGAAAAGGGCATTAGTGACTGCCTGCTCCTTCCAGGCTGTTGTCTGAGCCCGGAGGTGGACATTTGGGCTCCCTTGGAGGATGCTGAGGACAGTCAGTGTGTTCTGGGATGTTGTGCTTAACAAATGTCATCCATAATGGCTGAGGAGGGAAGGGAGGCATCTTAATGGCCTGTGGTGGAGCTGGGGAGCGGTTCGCAGGTTCACAGCAGTGCAGAAGCAAATCAGCATTCCAGCAGAAATTCGTCTTTATATTGAACATCCCTTCAGCTTGTTGTGCTTTTGGGATTGCTTCTGAGGATGCTGGAGGGGAGCTTCAGATCGAGCAACTCAAGGGTCAGGAAGAAGAGGAGCCTGATGGAAATAAGGAAACCCCTTGTATTTTGCAGAGCTAAACACTGTTCTTCCTTGAGAAGGGAAAATCTCCCCTTCTCTCCCACTTATGCTTCCTCTGCAAGGCAGCTCTGAAAATGCCATACATAAAGGGGTAATGAGGCAAGAGCCCTGAGGGACCCGGTGTCCTTTGTGCAGGGAGGTGGCTGTGCTGCTGCCTTCCTGAAAATGGGAGATTTCTGACAGGGGTATTTGAGCCTTGAATCAGAGAATGGAGAGCAGAGAGCTCTGGATTAGAAATACCTTGTGGTTTTATGGTCCCTGGTAGAAGATGTTGACAAGGGGGTGCTCTGCTCTCTCGTACTGGCTTGGCGGGGAAACTGCTGGAGAGTACTTGGGTCACATAAAGGTGAAAGCTTCATGGGGCATGTTCTTAACCTACATCATGAAAAAAACAGCTTCCTTGTCCAGCCTGGAGGTGAGTCTGCAACCGGCTGGTTAGAAAAGAGCCCGTGCAGCTCCCAACCCTTGCAAAACAGGGGAGATGGGTGCTGGGGGCCCTGGGGCAGGAGGCACCACTCCAACAGCCCATGGACCCTGCTTGGCACAGGAGTGGCTGTGCTCTGGAAGCTTCTTTCTTTGGATGGCGTAAATTTAAGGTCCTCTTAATCAACACACAAGCATCCCCTGCGAACACGGTGCAGAGATGCTGGTACGATGCCGACCGATTGCTTTGCACCAGTTGGCTGGTGAAGCAGCTGCAGTACCCTGGTCGGCTTTGCTTTTTGTGTGTGTTTTGAACAGTGTTTAGTGCTTTCAAGGATGGCCATGAGATGTGAAAAGAGTCTCTGGTAGCTTCTGCTTTCAGTGTGTGTTTAACCTCGGCAGTAAAACGTCTGGTGTTGAGATGCAGTGGGGAGCGCTGCCGTGTGCATGCGTGGCAAGGCCGAGGCTGCAGTGCGGGTCTCAGTGGTTATTCTGTCTCTGCAAGGGGATGTTGACTGTGGTGGTTCATTGACACTGCTTTTGTTAATAGCTCTGGGTTTATTTCTGGGGTTTTGATGAAAGCTTGGTAATTTCTTGCTGCAAGGAAGGGCAACGAATCGACTGTTTTAAAGCCATCTTTGGTTTGAGCTACAGTTACCTTTTCATGAGGTGGGTAATGCAACTTCTGTCTGTGTAGCTGGTGTTTGTTGCTTTTGTTTGGGGATTTTTGAGGTTGTCTGAATGAGTTACCTCTACACCTCTCACTGACTGATAGAAAAGCCAGGAAAATCTCATTTTGTGTATATTAAAACTTAAGATTTACATCAAACAAAACCCCAGTGGGTGAGAGATCCTTGCTTTATACTGTCACCTCAAATATTCCTTCCGTGTGAATTTCACTCATCTTGACTTAGCCATGTGTTTTAACTGTTTAGTATGAAACTTCTCCAGAGTCTGGAGAGAAAATCAGTGTCCTTGTAGCCAATGAAGATTCATATTCATCTCTTCTGCTGATTTAACTACTGCCACTTTGCACGTGTGCCTGGGCATGGTGGTGAATCCGCTGCTTGGGATGGAGAGTGTGTGGCTCGTAGCTGTTCCCAGCCCACAGCTCTCTGATGGCAGGACATGCTCCATGCTCCGGCGATGCTCAGCAGAGGAGGGGATGTGTAGAGCAGCACAAGCCATGGCTTTATGCCTGTGTGTAAGTCTTGAGTCTATCTGCCTGCTTCTGGTGCAAGGCATGAGTCAAACAAAACTCTTGTGCTTCCCAAACCTTACTACAGATTTCAATGGCTTCATTTCTCCCTACAGCGCAGGCTGCTCCCTGCTCCCAGCCCACTCTAACACATTACATACAGCTCGTCTTCAGTTTACTTTCTACTCTTAAAGAGAACTATCTTTTGTGCTCTTACTCTTTTGCAAACTGTTTTCCTTTGGCCAAGAGCACACGGGTGGTGCCACGGGCCATTTCTGAGTTTCCTCTTCCTTCTGGCCTCTGCTCCGGGGCTGCCTTCCCCTGCTCGGGGGGAGGTTCTCCAGCAGACACCCAGCTCCTGCCTCCAGTAAACACCCATCTTGCTCTTGAACCCCTTCCAGCCCATCACTGCTTACAGATGTTCTGCGAGTTGCTCTGGCAGTTTTACTGGGAGCTTGAGCAGATACTGGAGGTTGCCAAGAGTTTAGGCTCAGTTGTGAAGTGGAACAGAGACAAACTACTTTTATTTTGAAGCTAAAATTTCTTCTTCTCATCGTCCTGGCTGGGCCAGCTGCATCATATGGTTTGACATAGGCTGAGCTCACAGCACCTAACAGTGCACTATCACTGCACTAGGGTTTTCCCCCTCATCCCATTCCCCCCTTCTTTAATGACTGTACTTGTGATACACTTCTAAGGTTGGTTGTACCAGGTCAGGTTGTCTTATTAAGCCCCAAAGTGACAAATAGCTCCTGTTCAGCTCAGCAAACTGGGTCTCGAATGCTCTTGCAGTTGGACACTGCATTACTGAAGCAGTTTAACCCATGTGCCTTCATCCTAGTGCTCAGAGATCGGGCGCTTTATTAAGCGGAACAAAATCATCACAGGAGCATCCCCGTGCCTCGCAGCATCCCTCCCTGTCCCTCCCGCCTCTCCTTTCCCTGCGAGCAAGGGCTACTCTTGAAGGCCACCGAGAGAGAACACCTCACTGCATGGTTTAAAAGGCTTCTCTCTTTGTTTCAGGCGAGCGCTCAGTTTTGAGGCCTGGCACCCTGTCAGAGAGGTGACAGATGATCGGCATTACCGGTGCATCCCCGGGATGCCCGGGCTAATCGCGCTCCAATGGACGCCCTGGGGCCGGCAGGTTCTCTGTGAAATGGCTGCAGCTTGGAGGGAGCAGTGAAATGGTCTCCTCTGGGCATGCTCACTCTGTAGAGGGAGCTTCTATCACATGAGCAGAAACTGAATCACTGCTCATGAGGATCTGGAATATGCAACTCTTTGAGTCTTCACCAGAAGAAGACAACAGATGTCCACAGGTACCGCAGGGCCCCGCTCTTGCAGAGAGCGGCTCCCTGGAGCAGGCAGGCTGGCTCCCGATGGGGAGCAGAAGCCTTGCAGAGGAGGAAGGCAGTGTGGGGAATCATGGCGGGGCTTGCTCGGTTAGTTCTTTCTAGGGACATCAGTCTTACTGCCCCGTGCGCAGGGGGCACGTGGGGGAGCAGGTTGAGAAGGATGGAGGAGGCTGGAGCAGGCTGATGGAGACCAGCCGGGCCGTTGCTGCCCAGCACTGGGCCCTGGGCTCTTGGGGACTGCAGCATCCGGCGTTGCCTGGCTCTGGGAATGCTCAGGCTTTGTTTCCTTGCATCCATGTGGTCTTTTATTTGTTTTCTGGGGTGGGGAGGCTCGTCTGGGGCTGGTTTTGGGGGATTTGGGTTTGGGGTTTTTTGTGCCTTTATTTTTTAAAGTGGGAAGTTTCTGGAAAATCCTCCCAGGAGCCCTCCCTGCTTTTGGCTCTTGTGAGCAAGAAGAGCAAACCCTGGGGTGTCCGAGCTGCTCGAAGGCTGAACCTCCAAAAGGGGAAGAGAGGGCCTGTGGCCACATGGCAGCTCCTCGCTAGGTCTCCTTTGAATACCCCTGCTTGCATCAAGCTCTCTTCTTCAGGTGGAGGTAGGAGTGCTCTGTATTTTACCAGGAAGGAATAATCCTTTTTATTTTGGGGTGGTTCCTCCCCTCTCTATTCTTTTCCTCTTTTTTTGGTACTAGTTCCCTTGCAATCCAAGGGAACAGCTGATTAAACCGAAACATCCATGGTTGATTTCATGGCAGGAGGCCCGTGTCTGCAGCTTATTTTAAATGTTGCCTAAAATTCAGCCCCTGGCCCTGCCGTGCCTTTGGTTTGTTGTTTTCTTTGTGCTGTCGTTTGTGTTACATGCTCTGTTGGCTGCCACAGGCCTCGGTGGGACACTGAAAGTCCCAGAGCCTTGAGGGGTCTGGGCAGAACACAGGCAAGCTCATGCTGTGCTCGAGGGAGACCCCTGAAGCTGCCATGAGATCACGACACTGGATTTTCAATCGAGGAGTGAGACGTGAAGATGGCGTTTAAAAGATTAAGGAGCTTACAGGACAATCTGTGATACCAGATCTAAATATCCATCGTGTCTCTGCTGGACTATAAATACTCATTGTTTGTCATCCAGAAGATGTGTGCTACAGGAAAAGGCATTGGAGGAAGTCAGGAAGAGAGAAATGAGATTGCATTTTAACAGTGAAGAGCAGAGGCCTTGATGTGCTGCCTGATGAGCTCCCATCCAAGGGAAAAAAGCATGCTTTGGGTTTGATGAAGGCTGAGGAAACAAGCAACCAAAACCATGCTGAGGTGTGCAGTGAGTGCTCCTGTGTGGTAGTGTCACCGGTGTGACAGCGGCCAAAAGCACCCCAATGCTCCATCCCTGCGGCTGCTGCCCTTTGAAAGCATCTGCAGAGAGACGCTGAACAGCCTGACCTACTTTGGAGGCAAGAGAGAAACCCAAGGGCTGGACTTGGCGCTGCTTTTCAGCAAGGGTTAAGAGCCCCAGAGTGGGGCTTTGGGGTCTTGGGTTTTCTCCCCTTCATGTATTTAACTGACTTTTTGGTGCCAGCACGAGCTCTTCCCCTCCTCTCCACACCACTTTGGGCAGAGCTGGGCTCTGCAGCACACATGGGATGTATTTTCTGCTCGTCAGCCCCTGTTAGACAACCCCTGGGGCTGGCAGCAAGGGGGCAAGGAACAGGATCAGGCCCACGACATGGGATCAGGCTGTGACAGTTGTCCTGGGGCTGGACCCCTGACCTCCTCCATGTGGTGCTCTCTCCTGATGAAGGATTGCATGCATCTCGTGCCATGGCAGGGGGCTGTTTTTTTCAGGTAAACAAGGAGCTTTAAGTCACTTCACCCTCCAGGCCAGTTGGTTTGTGGGAGGATTGGCTTTATTCCTGCTGCTTGTCCTTTTGCTGCTTTTCCCTGAAGTTTTTCCTTCTCCCCTTCCCGCTCCTGGAGCTGACAGTGGTCGAGGATTTGCCGCAGTGGGAGAGTTACCTTGCTTTTGGTTCAAGCCAAACAGCTCAGGGCTCCGACTCGCGAGGCTCGGCGCACCATATGTTCCTGCAGTGACATGGAATGTCAGGGATTTGGAAATGAACCTCCAATTTATACTCCTTAGCTGCCATTTCCAGCCACTTATTTGTGACTCCTGTGAATTCAGAGTTTTGACAACAGCCCCTCTTTGCAGAGGGAGACCCTTATGTCCCCTGTGTTTGCCTTGGTCCTGGGGGATCTGTCCCTCCCCATGTCTGTGTGAGCTGCTTGGTCTCTCGGGTAGAGGAGGAGATGTCTGGTTTTGCTGTATGGTGGTGTAGGGGGCAGAGGAGGAGGATGGGCAGCACTGTCTGCCAGGCTTTGCAGTAGTCAGGAAAGCTGCAGGAGCGAAGCTCACGAACTGTATGAGCTAATTGGAAGGGATCCTTAAAAAGAAAGAAAAAATTTAGGGGAAAAAACGTAGAGCAAGCTGTTCAAAAATACATCCTGGGATCCATCATAACAGCTTCCTTCCCCCAAACCAGGCAATGGATTTATCCTTCTCCTTCAGTGCCCATCAGGAGGGGGAAGGCTGATGGACGTGGTGGGGAAGGGTTGAGGCAGTGGGGGTTAAGAAGAGCTGACTTGCAAGTGTCTTCCCCGCAACGCTGCCATGCTGTGTCGGAGCAGCACAGTGCCTCTTGCAAAAGAAGCTTTTCACAACTTGTCCTTGTTCCAAGGATGAGGAAACCTCCAGCTCTTCTGGCATTTTCTCTCTCCGTCATAAGTCAGAGCTGCTTTCACCTGTAAAATATGATGGGCGCGGACAGGGAGAGGACTGAAATGGAGAGGGGCTCGGAGCAACCTTGCAAGGCTTTTCATGGAGCTCTTGGTGTTAAATGAGGAACTTTTCCCCTCCTCCTCTCCTCATTTTCCTGTGTGCCTGCAAAACTACTCTGGTTTGCATTTAAAGGAGAAAACTGTAAGTGCTGGGACTAAGCCAGCTTGTTAATTCATGGGAAATACCATATTTCCAACCCTTTCTCCCGCAGAGGAAGGCTTGACAGAGGATGGCAGACTGGGCTGGGGATTATATTTTTAGGTGACATCGAAGCACAGTTGTGAGTCGAAGAAGCTAAAAATCATGGCTGGCAATTTGCATCGAGCTCTGCGAGACCTCTCCTCCCGGCTGCCCCCAGCTCTCAAAGGGGTTAACTTCTCCCTCCAAAGCAGGTGGATTTTGACCTGAATCAAGGAGGGGAAAGGAGAAAAAGACAAGAAATAAGCATCAAACCCACCACCAGGAGCCCACAGGCAGTTACTTCCCAGGCTTTTGCAACTTCCCATCCCCAAAAAGGGGGTCCCCGTGAGGAGGGGCCGGGGTCGGGAGCCAGCGCCCGCTCCTCTGCTCCTGTCAAAAGATGGCAGGTCAGCGTGTGCCTGTAAACAATGCGGTTATGAAATGGCAGCGCCGGCCGAGCTGAGCATGCTCGGGAGCAGCCTGCAGGGGGAGGTGAGCCAGGGAGATGATCTAATTCAGAGCAATTCTTGGGATTGAAGGAAAAGACCAGGCTCCACTCTTAATGACAGAGCAGAAAAACCAGGCCCCACGCCGGGGACGAAGCCCGTAGGCCATGGAGGAGAGGGTGTGAGGATCTCCCACCTCTAGGACTTCGGGTGCTGGGCAGCGCTGTGTCGCTTTCTCACCCTCCAGGAGAGTAAAGCCTTGGTGAGGTTTTGCTGTAGTTATTAGAGGGACAGGCCCGAGGGTGAAAGTTTTATTATTATTATTATTTGTCTCTTATTTCTTCCCCTTTTCTGTGTCTACGGCTCCAGCTCGCAGGCATCGCTGCCGTGCTGCTGGCCTCTCGATGGCCGGAGCTGACCCAGCGGAGGTGGCCCTCCAGGTCCCCCTTGGGCACAGGGAGAGGGACCTGCTTTTGGCTGCGGTGGTTTAGGGGTGGGAGGAAGAGGAGCGCGAAGGCTGAAGAGGTGCCTGAGCCCCCTTGATGGGGGCTTGCTCAAGGCTCCTCGAGGAGCTCTGGTTTTGTCCAGGCTGAGCCTTCCTGGGGAATGGGTGTTTCTGAAATGGATGGTTTGCTTTTGCTCGAGATAGTGATGAATGTTGGTTTCCATGTTAGGGTTTTCTTCCCCCCTCCCCTCATGGGTGGTAGGAGAAGGCAGGCAGCAGCTGTACTCCTTGCTAACATCAGCCCGTGGCAGGAAGAGATGCCTTTGTCTGCTCTGGATTTACACTTGCCTGCACGTACAAGTTGCACTGGCTTTAACTCTACTGGGACACAGCTAGATGGGGACGACTTCCCAGCATGGAAGCAGCGAGGAAGCATAAATCAATCTCCTCTTTACAGGAGGGCCTGGGCTCTGCGAACCCCCCTGGCCTGAAGCCTGCACGCCATTGAGGGCCGTGCTGACTTCCGAGAAGCCACTTTAAGTCCTGTTGTGTTTCATGCACGTGTCTCCTTGTTCCCAGCTGTTGCATGCAGGGACTTGCGCCTCGTTTCTTACGCTTCTGCGTTTCGGGAGTTGATTTGTGCGGCTGGAATAGGAGAGAGGACATGGGGGTCGAGAAGGAAATGCTTCTTGTCTTTTAGAAAGAGTCTGGATGAAAGGAATTCAGGAGACAAAGGAATTGCAAAGAATTTGATTTGGGGGACAAACTTCAGGCTGAGGGCAGTGCTTGTTGTGAGCTGCAGATAAAATTCCACGTTCACATGATTGCATGAGGCTTATAAGGAAGTGGCCTTAACCTAAGAAAAAAAAGGAGCTTTGAGGCTGGTGACTGCATTGTAGGCCAGGTATGCTGGTGGCTGTGTTGTCTTCCTTCTCCAGATCAACTGCTTCTGCTGCTTCTAATGACAGGCCCGTGGTCAGCATCCCCACGAGCAGTGATCCCAGGCCTTGCCCATGCACTGCAGGACCCAGGCAGAGCCGAGATCCGAAGTGGGCAGCCCGCACGTGTCTGCCCAAGGAACACTCCTTCCACAAGCATTTTCTTAGTTGTTACTTCCTATATAATTAGCTCCAAATGTTTGTCTTCTCTCTAAGGCAAAGGTTATTATGAGCAAGTTGGTTTGGGTTGTGTTACTTATTTTGTGTTAGAAGAGGAAAAAAATGAATAGGGATCTGCTGGTGCTGGGGTTGCATCATTGTCTGAGGGCTTTGCCTCCCGCCTTGCTGCAGCGTGTATTGCAAACTTTGGGAGAGTATTGCATGGGAGGTGGGATCCTGCCCTGCTGCGGCGCTGCTGGAAGCTTTGCTGCGGGGCTGGTGTTGGGGTACATGCCCCAGTGCTGCGGTGCGCAGCTGTGTCCACCTCCAGGCTGAAGCCTTTTGTGGTTTGGGCAGGATCGGTCCCATCCATCCCACTGGTGTGCAGGGACATGTGTTGGTGCCCTGGGTGGGAGCGAGCAGCGTTTCAGAGGGGTCCTCCTGCTCCCGGCCCTGTCAGCTCAACCTGCTGTGGCTGCATGATCAGCACAGCGCTGCTGCACAGCCTCAGGTTCCTCAACGGGTGAGTTTTAAGACCAAAGGAAAAAAAGACCCTGGTGAAGGTAGACATCTTTGCACATCAACCTCCGCTCCTTCCTGCTCTGCCTGGCGAGAGCTCTGGTTCATGGCGCAACTCAGTGGTCTCTTGGGCTTGGTAAGCTGCGGTATGTTGGAGTTTTGCTGTGCATGCGTTGTCTTTACCTATAAAACCCGTTTGGATCGTTGCAAAGGGCACCCGGATGGTGGATGAAAATGCCAAGGAGGAGGCTGAGAAAGCTCTTTCTGTTTCCCAGCTTTGTTCTTTTTCTCTTTCCTTTTCTTTTTTTTTTTTTCTTTGTGGGATTTTTTTGTTTTAAAGGCACCACTGTAGTTTGTAGTTGTGTTTGGAAATGCTGCAGAGCCTTTCCTTGGCCGGTCTGACCTGTCTTCCATCCCCTCCAAAGACCTCGCAGAGGAGAGGAAGCCTGTTTTCATGTAAACAGAGCTAAAACTAAACCAGCACAAGCTCCTCTGCTTGGATCCTCGTGGCTTTTAAAGCCATAATGAGTCTTTCTTAAGGTGCAATAATCCTTTTCTTCCCCTTGAAACCTAAAAATGAAAGGGTTGGGGGGTGCTAACGCTTCGTTGCTGGTGGTGTCTATTCCTTATGGAGGCTCTCCAGCCACGGCAGGTTAATAATCAGTCTGGGGTTGGGGAGGGAATGGAGGCGGATGAGGGAATGGAGGCGGTCGGCTGCAGGAAAGGGGGGAAGGAGGAAAGGGAAAAATTAATGGCGAGAGTGAGACTTTTATTGTGAAGCAGCGTGTGCTTGGCAGTTGGCTTTGTTGGGGCTGCTGCAGGAGCCGGCATTCCCGGCGGGAGGGTGGGTATAGGATTTCCCTGGCAATCCGAGCGACGGCTGGGGCATGGGGAGTGGGAGCAGCCAGGGCAGCTTGCTCTGATTTAAGGGAGGGAAAAACCACCCCAAAACCCAACACACACACACATACAAATGGAGGTATTGACACTTTGCGGTGAAGTTGCTGCTAAGTTGGCTGGGTGGAGCCGTGGGTTGGTGGGAATGAATGGGCAGCACTGCCCTTGGTGGTGGGTGCCCCTGGGTGCTGGGAGTGGTGATGGAGCAAGGAGGGGAAAGGCTGGCCTGGGGGGAAGAGGCTTCGAGCGCTTCTCAGGGGTTTCCTTTAGCTTCATTGGGATCAAAATGCTTCAAACTTCACAGCTGGCTTTTTATTTGTAATTATTACTTTATGTTCTACCTTGATGCTGAGTTTTTTGTCTGTTGCAGAGCAAGGCATGGAAGTTGTAAAGGCGCCGCCGCTGCTAGCAAGGGATGTGTCTGTGAGCTAGGAACAGGAGAGCCCATCAGGTGCCATTGAGTTAGCCTTGCCTTGGCACCCACCTACTCTCCTAGGACTAAAGGGGGTGGTTTCTGTGCTTTGAGAACGCTTGCTGCTGGGCAGGACCCGAGGCAGCCTGGAGCTCCTACTCATTGCAGTGAGGAGGGAGGGTGGTCATTGTCTGCTTAGGTCTGATGGGTGCCAGTAGTGGCTTTTCTTCAGGCATCATGGGCTGGGCAGCAGCAGCACCTCTGTGGAAGGGAGAGTGTGGATGATTTATGGAGTGGGGGTGCTGCTGCTGAAATAAAGACAAACTTAGAATCAGATGGCTACTAATGACCTGCTGGAAATCCTGGCGCTTCCAGTATGAGTCCGTTTAACAGCAGGAGTACCAAAACCTTTCTTTGTTGCAGCGAAGGTTGGGAAAACACCCTGGTCCCTTTATAGGCTGAGGGTCTTCATTTGCTGCTGGTGCCTGTGGCAAGGGCCTGGGTGCCCCTTCCCATGGGTGGGAGCCTTGGGGCTGTGCTTGAGCCCCATCTCTCTGCAGGTCTGTTTGCATTGGTCTTGCAGCAGGGTGAGTCCATGAGGAAAATGAAGTTATTCCCAGTTTACAGGACATCCGGCTAGAGGAGGGGTAGGCTTTACAAGCAAATGTTTGCAGCAAGGATATGTATCATTGGCTCAGCAAATATAAAAAGAAGCTGATCTATGTTCAAACTCTGGGCTGTGTTCTTATGATCATTTCTCTGTAGAAGCTGTTGGACACTGTCAGCTGGAGGTGTGTTCCGTTCGAGGCTATCCAGTCGGTTGGCTGAGGTTTCAAGTGCTTGCAGTTTGATTTTTGGTCTGTGTCTGAAGGGGCACAAGTTGCCTTTTGCTGAGAGCATCTAGACTTGGCTGTGTTTGCTGTTTGCTTGTGCTCAGGGCAGGAGCCATACGCAACCACCTTCCTCCTTGCTAGAGGAGAAGGTGCCCTTAGCAGGTGGCAGAGACCCTGTGCCCAGCCCCGTCCCTTGAATGTCCTCCTTCCACTAGCTGTGTGTTGCTTTGTAGATAGTGGCATTTCGGTGCAGGACAGAAGGGTCCTGCTGTCACTGAGGGGCAGAGATACGGTCCTGGATGAGCCAGACCTGGTTCTGGATGAGCTGTCCCTGTCTGCATGGGGCTCGGGGCTGACAAATCAGGGTGAAGGAAGACCCTGCGCTGCAGCACTTGCCACTACTTGGCATTGCAGCTTAGCTGACATGGAAACACAGATGAGAGGGTGGCTGGTTATAGCAATATCAGCACCAAAGCTCATCAGTCCTGCTAGATTCAGACAGAAACATGTGGGGAAGAGCAAGCTGCTGCTGGCGATGGTTTTGGAGCTGATACACTGGGCTTCATATGTGCGTCTTAGCTCTTTTTGCTTGCTTATAGGAGATGGGCACATTGTTTTCTTTCCCTTTCTTTGTCTCTCAGTGTGCGTTAAACCTTGTGATTTGCGGGGCTGCAGGCACCATCTGCTCTGTGCAGGCCTGCAGCTCTTGGCTTGACCTGGGCTCATTCTTCTCCTGCAACACTGGCAGTGTGCAGCGAGCCCTTTGCCCAGCCTGGCCTCAAGACCCAGCAGCTCTACACTCTCCGTCTTCATCTTTCAGACCAGCTTGTCCTCTGAGCACTGTGTCAAAGGACCCCTTGTCTGTGTGTTTGGGGGTTTTAATACCTTTTTCCTTTTGTTTTGGAAGCTCTTTTTTGTGTTCACATGTGAAAAGAGAAAGAGAAGGTTTTAAAGCTGCAAACCTGATGTAGCAGCATGACTCCAGGTGTGTGAAAGGCAGGACTTGAGCAGGTGTGTCGTTTTTACAGGAATATAGCAAAAAAGAGGGGGAAAAACTCAAATTACTTTCTGTAGAATTAAAACTAGAGCTCATTAACTTTAATACACATGGATGTTATGAATGATGAGCTGTAGCTCACTGATGGTTTGCATCTTGTAAGTTATGTTTGAATGAACTATAAAAGAACTCCAAAACTAAACACCAAAAGTATACATGGGCTGTAAATGTTGATGTGTAATGACAAGTTTGATAGATCAGCCTCCCCTCACTTAAAACCTAAGTAGTTTTGGGGGGATAAGGGTCACCTCCTTGAGGTGCTAAGTGCTCAAGGCCAGGTCGGACGGGGCTTGGAGCAACCTGCTCTAGTGGAAGGTGTCCCTGCCCATGGCAGGGGTTGGACCTGGAGGAGCTTTAAGGTCCCTTCCAGCCCAAACTAGGCTGTGATTCTGTTGTGCCTTTCATGACCATTTCAGTCTGTGCCTGTTCAGCCAGACTCAGCTGGATTCCTAAACACATAGAGAATCTGTCTGGCTGCATTCGAACCATACTGAGTGTGAGGTCCTGGCCTGGGTGCAGCCTGAAGCCCCTCTGCTCCTCATGGGGACGAGCTGCTGGTTCATGTCTTTGACCTGTGCCTTGCTGACAGTTTCCTAGCAGCCGTTACTCTGCAGAACAAGGTTTGCCCTGATGTAAACAGTATGTGTCCATGATTGTCTCTTCAGTGCAGTGTGTGTATGAACATTGAGCTAAACTATGATATTTCTTTCCCATTTCTTTCCCCCCCTTCTCCGTCCCTTCCCTCCCCACCCCTAGCGAACAGTGCTGAGTAAGGCAGAGCCAAGGAAAGACGCCTGCATGAAGACTGAGCTGCTGAAAGATATCACCAACAACAAAGAGGAAGGTGAGCACCTGCCTTGGTCAAGGGCCAGATCTTGCTGGTGAGGCTGGCATGTGATGGGAACAAAACTGGGGGCTTGGAGATGGGCTTTGTCCCCTGGGTGTGCTGCCACAAACAGTTCTATTTATCTAAGCAGGGCTCTTCACCAGGAGAGATGGCAAATTGGCTTTTTGGTCCTTCCATCACCACCCACCTTAAAGACTATCAAGCTAATTTTCACTTCTGCTTTGGTGTGGCTGTGAAGCACAAAGGAGTTACTTTGAACCTCCTGTGTATGACTGGTTTGAACTGAACTCTGATCCTGCCACATGATGACCTGGCCCTTTTCTTCCCTCCAGTCAAGTGAACTTTCTGTTTTCCTCTGGGTTTCTCTGTTGCTCCAGATCAGGCACTGATGGCTACAGGGTGAATGGTGGGTTTAAGGCCCTCCACACCTCGTGCTCTTGTGGGATGCTGCATGGCTGCTGTATTGTTTCTTCTTGCTTTTCACTTGCAGGATGCAGCACATGTTAACTTGACAAAGTCTTTCCTCTGTGGCTGGCTGGGAGTTGCGTGCACACAAATCCGAGGGCTTAATAAATGTGTCCATGGGATTAGGGAAAAGAAACCCCACCACACTTTATCTCTGCACCCCTGTCCTTTCTTTCCATGGCTTTATTATTCCTTGACTAGTTACTTCTGATAGCTCTGCAGGGATTTGGTGTATTTTTGTTCTCCTTTCCATAACAGAGCTTTAGAAAAGCACTGAACTGACCCCATCAGAATACCTTGTCTTAGCTAACAACACGATTTTGGACTTAATTCAGATATGTGTAGTACAGCATTGCTTGCTCTTTCTCTTCTCTCCAGCATAATGTTTTGTCATTACTTCAGTCAGAAAGTAAAGCTCAGAACAGACAAAATCCTGAATGCTACATCAGATGTGGCCACGGTGCGTGTATATTAACTGGGAGCACATGAGTGCTGCTGCTGACACGTGTATGGACCAGACCTCTGCTCTGGGCAGAGGTGTCAGTGGGAGGTCACGTTGCTCTGGGAGGAGTCTCTCGTTTTGACCCCTTGCCTTGATTGGCTCAGGACTATAAAGGTGTTTATTTAACTCTTGGTTGATCTTAAGGTAAGTGTCAAGAGTCTGTGGAGGTAAAAATCCAGGAGGAGGGTGAGGAGAGGGACATTTCTGCACCTTGTATGTCTTGACTGACTTGGACTTAAAGCAACTGCTGGGTATCAAAGGGAAGCTGAGAATCCTCCCTGTGCAGGAGCAGTCTTGAGGCTTCACAAGGTGCTTGGATTCCAACCACTTCAGCTTATTGTCCAGTTCTGCTACCGAGGAAAGAAGGGTGCTACAATGTGAACTGTATGGTCTCCAGTCCTGTGGTAACGTTCACATGTTACCTTGTTTTCCCAAGCACACCACGTGTATAAAAGACAATGGTTTGTGTGGTTGTTGTGCTCCATGCATTGTTCTTCACTGACCTTTGTTACCCAGCTGTGATTGCAGCCAGGAGACCAGACAGGGAAAAATGATGCTTAGGTGTTTAGATGTGTACCCAGTTGGGCACCCAGTGTTCATGTCCCCTGCTCCAGGGAGGCTGCAGCAGCAGCAGAAGCATGCTTGGAGCCCGGCAGCTCCAGAGCTGGAACATCCTGTGGTCACAGATGGGCTTGTGGCCTTGTGGCCAGTGCTGTAACCCTGTGGACCTGATCCCATGGCAAGGGAACAAATTAATATCACCCAGGCTGTTAAACTGCTTTGATTCACCATCAGTATTCACAGTCAGCCCACCAGAGACATGCTGAATCCCATTTGTATGACCTCTGCAATCTCAGTATTGAGCACTCACCCCAGAAGTTGTTCTTCTTTATTATTTTAGTTTTACTGTTTTGACTCCTGACATGAGAAGAACAGCAGTGACACTGCTCCAGGGTGGCACTTCCCCAGGGTGACAGCTCCAGGGCACTGGGAGCAGTGGCATTTGTGTTTTGGAAATACAGAGCAGGCTCTTAGATGAATATCACCTGCCTTCATGGATTTAAAAAGGGGGCGGTGGAAGAAGAGGCCATCAGTCATAGAATCCCAGCCTGGTCTGTGTTGGAAGGGACCTTAAAGCTCCTGCAGTTCCAGCCCCCTGCCACGGGCAGGGACACCTTCCACTAGAGCAGGTTGCTCCAAGCCCCTGTGTCCAAGCTGGCC
>NW_009914095.1:46371-49765 GCF_000696875.1 Nestor notabilis
GGGGCAGCCACAGCTTCTCTGGGCACCCTGTGCCAGCGCCTCAGCACCCTCCCAAGGAAGAGCTTCTGCCTCAGAGCTCATCTCAATCTCCCCTCTGGCAGGTTAAAGCCATTCTCCTTGTCCTGTCCCTACATCCCTTGTCCAAAGCCCCTCTCCAGGTTTCCTGGAGCCCCTTTAGGCACTGGAGCTACTCTAAGGTGTCCCCTTCAGGAGCCTTCTCTTCTCCAGCTGCCCCAGCCCAGCTCTCGCAGCCTGGCTCCAGAGCAGAGCTGCTCCAGCCCTCGCAGCAGCTCAGTGGCCTCCTCTGGCCTCGCTCCAGCAGCTCCATGTCCCTCTTGTGCTGTTGCCCCAGAGCTGAACACATCCCAGAGAGGAACTTTACCCTGAAAACATAGTTCTCTTCATTTTCTGACTTCAAAATGCTCTACTTTTTACTTCAGTGGTAGAGGTGCTGCTTTCCTTCCCAATGGGTGTAGGGTCTCCAGCTACCAGTTCTCCCTAGTCAGCCCCCATCTCTTCAGCATCCTTTTGATGTCAGCTGGGCTTCTCTCTGCTTTGAATATTTATGTATTTCTTTACTCTGAGGAGGAAGGGGAGGGCACTGCTGTTACACAGGGGTTGCAATCAGGTGCATTTCTCCCTTTTCAAAGTTGATGCAGCAGGACAGTTGATTATTGAATAAAAAGACTGTGGTTTCTGTGGTGTTTTAAAAGATAATCTGTAGAGTGCTTGAGGTAAAACACCTGTGAAGTGTGATACATAGAAATGTCTGCAGTACTTGTACTGCACTTCATATACTTTTATATAGGCTCAATTTTTGCTTAGTTCAGAGGTGGATGTTTCTCTTGCCAGCAGCTGAAGCCTCCTGGCCCTGCAGAGCTGCCCTGTGCTGGGGACACTGGAAATACCCTGCAAGCCCTTGTTGCTTGTCTGTTTCAGGTTGTCTCATCTCTACCAGTGCTCAGCACCAATATGTTCAGCAAAACATATGAAAGTTCCATGTTTTAGTAATGTGTTTGCTTCTAGGCTATTCTTTTTCTTTCTATTTGTCTGCTTGTTCTTTTCCCCTCAGACCCAGTGATGATTGCAATTTGGTCTGGAATATAAGGCTTATAATGCTTGCATTTCATCTTACTTTGTCTCACTGAGGAGTGAGATCTGAACTTAAAAAAAATCTATATTTCAGACTTTGTTTTCACTGTATTCTCAAAGTAATAGAGGGTTTTGAGCTGATCCATCTTGCTGCCTGCACATGGAAAGTGTCTGCTCATCTCCTTTGGTCTCTGCAGAGGTGATTGGTTTCCCTTTGGCTGTGGCAGGGATGGCTGGTGAGACCGTGGCATGATGCTAGGGAGGTTCTGCCCACAGGCAGGCTTTGGCAGGCTGAACTCAGCTTTGGCCAGCTCCAGGGCAGGACTAGAGCCAGGCCTGGCTCTGCTGGAAGGGCTGGAAACAGTGGAGAGGAACCCTTATTGCAGGAGTCTGGGCTGGCAGAGCAAAGATGGGTTTCATTTTGCCTAATTTAGGGTTTTTTTTGAAGTTGTCATTGTAACTCTGAACTAGGCCAGCTCGTTTCTGCTTGCATGTGATAGGCATGTCCAGGCAGCTAGTAGTAGCCAAAGACAGGTGCCTGAAGTCAGACTGAGCTGTCGTCGTCTTCTTGGTTGCGATGGTGGCTTAGGGGCACCCTGGAGTTTGAGATACCTTTTGGACACCTAAAATGAGGTGAGTTGTCCTCATCCTGTCTGAGTTGTCCTCTCCCTTACTTTTATATGATTTTGTTCTCTTCATGGGGATTTTAATTCAATTTTGAATGACTGTGATATTGAGAAGATTCTGATGCTGATACTGAGAAGAAAGCTGAAGCCTGAATCTCGTGCAGAGGGTCTGCTTGAGCCTGGGGAAGGGTGGAGGGGCTGGAAACTCTGCATCACTCCAGTGAGTTCTTAATTCTGAAAAGTGATTCAAATATATTAGTGATTATTCTTTGCCATGTGGAGTCTCAGTGACAGCAGAGCTGCATCATTTCCTTAAATTCCTTAAGCCTTAAATCCCTTGTGTTACTAAAATGTAGCCAGCTCCTAAGAGATAGACTTTTAGTGAAGTTCCGTTCATCTTGGTATCCAGGTTGGATACCAAGGCCGGGTTGGATGGGGCTTAGAGCAACCTGATCTGGTGGAAGGTGTCCCTGCCTGTGGCAGGGTTTCGATCTGGATGAGCTTTAAGGTCCTTTCCAACCCAACCAACTTGATGATTCTATGAATTTCAGACATGAGGACAGGCACCATAACAGAAAATAAATCTTTTGGTCAAGTCACCCAACCCACATTAATCCCAAATGCTTGGATTGGGATGCAGGCAGCGCTGTGGGCAACATGACAAGCTTGTCCTGCTGCATGTGGTAGAGGGGATGCATAAGGGAGCTCTGAAAATGCTAAGATGCTTCTAGTGAATGACGTTACACTTCCGTGGACACAGGCTCTGTCTTGCTACCTTTCCTGCTGTTGTAATTAAGGAAAGAATGGTTGTAGATTAAAGAACAGCGAGTGAGTGGGAGAGAAAAGGGAATACTGAGGAGAGGTAGTTTTGGTCTGCTTGGAAGGAAGGAAGGAATGGTGTCAAGTTGTAAAGTTTTGGAGATCTGATTTCAGTTTTTACTCACTTGCATTTGCAGTGCAAGAGCAGAAAAGCCGTTGACCAGAAGAGAACTCCCTGCTCTGAGGTGTCTTTGAAATGAAGGTTTTAGCATGTTTGCAGTGACACAAAACTTCTGATCATGAAAAAGGGGAGATGAGGAGGTCATGACAGGAGGGTTTAGCTGTCTGGTGCTGTTGAAGAGCTTCTGTAGGCTGTTGTAGTCAGTATTTCTCTGTTGTGAGGTTCCTGCTGTCTCTAGTTTGTGTTCCTGTCTCCATCTGTAGGCCATATTTCAGCAAAAGTGTAAGTATCTATTGAATTGTGTCTGTTCAGCACTGGTTGTAAATGTGCACTTCATGTGTCTGAGACTTGTTGAATGTGGTCAGACTTGCAGACGTGTCCCATTCCACAAGGACGGAGCATGTGTTAGAGGCAGAGCATCCCGGCAAGCGGAGCGATAGCCTGGCCTGGGCTGGCCACTTCTGTTTCCTGTTACCAGACCAAGGATTTTGGTTGTGAAACCTGGACTCTTTTAATTGGGTTATCGTATCTTATTTAGTTACGTAGCTCCTGATCTAAACTAGTTCTTTGTGGGGGTCTCTTTAATGGGATGTGTCTGAAGGGGGCCTACAAAGATGCTGGAGAGGGACTTTTCATCACAACGGTAGTGATAGGACAAGGGGTGATGGGTTCAAACTGAAACAGGGGAAGTTCGGGTTAGATGTAAGGCAGAGGCTCTTACCTGTGAGGGGGCTGG
>NW_009914095.1:49796-56769 GCF_000696875.1 Nestor notabilis
AGGCGCTGGCGCAGGGTGCCCAGAGAAGCTGTGGCTGCCCCATCCCTGGCAGTGTTCAAGGCCAGGTTGGACACAGGGGCTTGGAGCAACCTGCTCTAGTGGAAGGTGTCACTGCCCATGGCAGGGGTTGGAGCTGGAGGAGCTTTAAGGTCCTTTTCAACACAAACCAGTCTGTGATTCTATGGAGGTGGAAGCCCTTGGACCTCCTTTTGCCTGGCAACATGAGCAGCCGTTTACAGCAGGGCAGAGTGGGTGCATAATCCTGTTAGATCAAACCCATCCCCTGATGGCTGCTGTCAAGTTCTCCAGTTCTGTGCCACTTCAGGGGCTATGAAATTTCATATCTTTATTTTGTCAGACCTCTAGTCATGCAGATTTGGGGGTTCATAGGAGATGGATGGTGCTTCCACAGCCACACTGTGCTTTGCACACTTCATAAGAGTGTGTGTGTGGGAACTGTACGTGGGATTTTCATTTCAGCTTCACAGATTTTTCTGGACTAACACAGTTCCTCTTCCCTTAGGGCAGTGCTCTAATTCACCTTGTTTTGTTGCCTTCATGGCAGGTAAAGCAATTCTTGCTCTCTGCTTATTCTGTTTATTTAATAGTCAGCCTCTGAAGTCATTTGACTGCACTGGTGGGAGTGTGCAGTGTTTAAATCAACAGATATTGAAGGCTGCATTCGAGCAGGGGCCTGGTGCTAAGCACTGGAAACCTCCGTCTGTGGTCAGAGAGCTCATTTGTTGTTTTCTTCTGGCACTGACTTTGCTGAATTAATTGTTGAAATGGCAACAGCACAGTCTTCTAAATAGAAGACACCAAATGCAGAAAGAGAAAAGAGGATTGAAGGAAGACGGGCACAGCTCTTGGCTCCCTCTGCTCAGGACTTTTCAAGTAGTTAAATAACAGTGAAAAACCAGCACTTTATCTTCTCCCAGAGTCATTGCTCTCCAAAACAAACCCTTGTGTGGCTTATCAGAGCTTTCAGTACACAGAAGGTGGTCTGGGTGGTGTGAGAGGGCAGCAGATGGAGGTGATGACTTTGAATCGTGTTTGGAGAACCACTTAGTTACTGCCTGCTGGAGGGGGGGGGGTGTCTGCCTCTGCCCCTGCATGTGCTCCAGTAGGCTTTGGTGAGCTCTTTCAGGAGGCTTTGGAGCTCTTTTTAGAGGCTCTGAGCCAGTAAAGTGCCTGTGAGAGGCAATCACAGGCTGCTCTGGTGATAGCACTGCTTCTCCTCCCTGATGCTGTTTGCATTGAGCTGTCTGTGCTTGGGGCATATGGCAAAGCTCTGCAGAGCTTGGATTTGAACAGTCAGGCCAGGTATGTTGGACTTGACACCCTGGGATCCAGGATCTTGGTTCTTCTTCACACTTGAGCCTTGTATCAGGTTTTGCCAGGTCAGCAGAGACAATCGGGGTATTGTTTTCCTTGAGTGTTTGGGCTTCAGGAATGAGATGCTGACAGCAATATGCTGCTCTGGCTTGCAGACTCTGGGCCTTTCTTGAGTACTGTAGGTGAAAACTGCTTTGATTCAAGCTGGTTGTAATCAGTCCTACCTGCTTTGACAAAGCTTTTGCTGGTGGGACTCAAGATGCTTTTTGTAGCTGTCTTTGTAGCTGTGGCCTCTGGAAGGAAAACAACACAAGGGATCCCTAACAGCAAGTTGATCAGATCGTTTCACTGAGCGTACCAGTGAATTGTTATCACTCCTGGTTGCCTGGGGAACTCCTGCTTTGTCATATTGAAACCCTTCTGCAAGTACACAGATGGAACTAGATGATCTTAAGGTCCTTTCCAACCCAAACCGTTCTAAGTACACAGTGTTCATACTTGGGTTTTCTTCAGTTGAGGTCTGCAACCTCAGATCGGACAAATTCATTGATGAGGGGAGCATGGAAATGTTTGGAAGGAGTGGGGAAAAACACCCTATTTGCATGGACACTCCTGTTTTATCTGGGTGTGAGCTTTTAGCCTGCAAAAATCTTGCTGTGTTTGACTCCTGTCATTATTTTAGTCTAGAATTGCAGTTCACATGCTTCGCACTGTGTTTACTCTGGCTATTGCCTCTGAGATGTCACCATGAATCCTGCTTCTATGCTGCTGCATCCCAGGAAAAGAGCCACTGGATAACCTTGCCAGGAGAGCTGGCATTGCCGGGGAGTTACTCCTCAGGTTGTTCTGTTTAGTGGCAGAGCCACTTGGCTGCTGAGCTGTGTCTGAGCCACCAAAGCTCACCCATGCAGCCCCACCAGCCAGCTTGTGTCAGTCTGGCATTTGAAGGGCTTTGCCAGAGATCTAAATGCAAGACTGGGCAGTGTTTTGTTTGATGTGCAGAGGGATGACATATGGTCCAGGAAGTGTAGTTACTGGAAAAGCTAAAGGTAATATTTACCTTGAGAAATCCATAGTTGGGAATAAATGGCCACATCTGCAGCTGAGGCAAGTGAGAATGGGTGTGCTGCTTGCAGCTGAGGCACCCACCGTGCTTTTCACCATCTGAGGATCCAGGCAAGCCAGGTAGGTGAATGAGCACTCTAAATGGATTTACATAGATAAGTATGTGTAGCAAGCAGCTTTCTGGAGGAGAGGGTTGTTCTTTCTGAGCCACTGTAAGTAGCTGTAGCTTCTCTTTGGAGTTTCGATACTGCTTGTGACTCTTTTCCTTCTCTCTTCCTCCTTCTCCTCCGTCTTTCTGCAGGGTTTAATGCCATGGCTGCAGATGAAAGTGCTACAGAAAAGCAAGTGGGGGAACCAAAAATGGCAGTAGATGGTGAAACCAACGGTTCCTGTGAGCACAGCGAAGCTGGTGGCCACCCAAACCCAGCTAAAACCACTCAGGACAATACGAAAGTGAGCCAGCAGGACTCCAGTACTAAGTTAAATAGGATAGCAGAAAATGGCATTTCTGAACGAGATGGTGAGACTGGGAAGCAAAACCATCTGAAAGCTAATGACTTCACACAGACTTCTGTAACAGGGAGCAATGGATATATTCTAACCAAGCAGATGGCACAGGAGCAGCCTCTAAGGACTACCAGCACCTTTGCTTCTCTCACCGGCCATGCTGCAAAAACCCTGCCAGGAGGAGCAAGCAAAGGGAGAACTGTGGGCTCCTTTTCTCAGATGCAAGCCACGATGCCAACCAAGCTCGGGGAGGGCAGTAAGGACATGGATGCTAAAAAAGCCACCGCTGCTAACGCTGAAGTCAAGGTCCACAGAGCACGGAAGACAATGCCTAAACCCATCGCTAGCCTGGTAATGTATATGCCCAGCAGCCAGTGCTGCTGCTGCAGCTGCTCTTGGCTTGCTTTGATTGCATGAGAGGGATGCTGTGCTGCATGGGAACATGAGTAATTCCTGTAATTCCCACCAAGTGGATTGTTGGGGAGGTTTAATATCTATCATAGAATGTTTTGGGTTAGAAAGGACCTTAAGATCATCTAGTGTCAACTCCTTGCCATGGACAGGGATGCCTCACTCTAGACCATGTCACCCGAGGTTCTGTCCAGCCTGGCCTTGAACACGGCCAGGGATGGAGCATTCACCACAGCTCTGGGCACTGAACTTCCCCTGTTTTAGTTTAAACCCATCACCCCTTGTCCTATCACTTCAGTCCCTGGTGAAGATCCCTCTCCAGCATCCTTGTAGCCCCCTTCAGACACTGGAACCTGCTCTGAGATCTCCGCACAGCTTCTCTTCTCGAGGCTGAACAGTCCCACTGTTCTCAGCCTGTGTTCATACGGGAGCTGCTCCAGCCTCTGATCATCCTCGTGGCCTTCTCTGAGCTTGCTCCAACAGCTCCATGTCTTTCTTATGTTGAGGACACCAGCACTGCCCACAGTGCTCCAATATATGTATAATATATATATTTATTTTTATATAAATATGTATTTATTTTGTCTCTTCCTACAGAGAGCAGAGGTGTTAGAATAGAGCCACATGGCCACCACCAGCTCTCTTCCCCAATGTGTTTCTAAATATATAATTGATCAGTTACCTTCTCCAATAGATACATGCGAGACACTCGATGGCCTTTCTCTCTTGGCTGTGTTGCTCATCAGCCATCTGCTGCAATCCAGAGCTGCTTGTGAAACAAATTGGATTTCTTCTAAGTTGGACCAGAGGAAATTAAGCATAGCATGTTAAACTGGGGATTCTAAGCTTGGAAGCTGTCAAGAAGCTGATATGATAGGCAACTTGATTGCACTGACATGTCATTGTAGTGGGAAACCAGAGGATGTTTTCTCTCTCTCTCTCTCTCTGTTGACTGTGGTAATGCAACTTGTTCACAAATCTTCGCTCCAGAATCCTTAGGGATGGATCACTTAATAAATCAGAGCTCTGCCTTGGTTTTAGGAAGCAATAGGAGATGTAAAGTCTTCTGGTGCATTCGTGTTATAGTGGGGTGAACAGAAATGGGCCTTTCTTTGTCATTGGCCAAGTTTGGTTCTTTTGCTTATTGTGAGGGTTCTTTTGCCAAAGGTAGGGTATAGACACTGGAACAGGCAGATGTCCCCTGATCCACAGCTCTGTGACCCTTTATATAGCTACAGTGACATAGATCCTCTCATTGTGCTATGTTTAGCAATGGGAGAGAGACCAGCCTTTAGGTATCCTGGACCTAGCTGAAGGAAGGGATCGTGAGCCCTGCTTGGCAGTGTGCACGACACCCACAAATACCTGGGAAGCTGCTGCAAAGGTTGATGACCAGCAGTGCAAAGTGATGCTCAGATGTCACCCACGTGTGGCAGCAGAGCCACAGTGTGATGGGAAGGTCTCAGAGCTGTGACTCGCTGTGGTCTGGAGCAGGGGAGGAGAGAAAGAACAAGATGGGTGGCATGTAGCCAGGCACATATGGGAGAGGTGGCCTCAGCTGCGGCACCTCCTGCGCTCCGCATGCATGTGGGAGTCCAAAGAGCACATCAGGATTAGAGACCTCGTGGGCACCCAGCTCAGCACCGGGGCACAAACCACACCTGCCATAGGGTTTCCCACCTGTTCTCCCAAACCACTATTTCCCCTCTGCCTTCCCCTGATGGTGTTTGAATTCTCTCCCTTTCACACTCTGCTGTGTTTTCTGTCTGGGGAAGCCCAGATGCAGTTACATGCAGCATGATGGAAGTCTCTCCTGAGGCTGTCTCTTACCCAAACAAGTCTTTGTAGCCTCATAACTTCCCTTCAACAGCCTGTCATGCACTTAAATGAGGCTGGGCAAACCCCCAGACCCTTATGGAATTTGACAGAGCTCCCTTGGGGCTGAGCAATCGAAAGAGGCAATTCCCTTCTAAAAGATGACTGCTGGGTTAGGAGGGAGAGTTTTCCTCGTTCATATTTTATGATACATCAAAAAGAATATTTGTACACAACCCCCTGGGCTTCAAGGTTTGTCTCTAAGAAGCTGCATCTGCAGGTGCCGGCGGACATGAGGGGCTGTGATGATGCTGTTGATGGAATTTGCTCACACACTAACAGCAGCTTCATAACTCAAAGCCTGCAGTTGCTGGACCACTCTAGAATGCATAGCCTGTCCCCAGCACCTCTGGCCACTTCCTTTGGGCTTAAAACAGGGGCAGAAACAACATTCACAAGCAGGGTGGTAAGAAGAGGCTGTTGCCATGTTCTCCACTCAATGCATCTGAATGTGAGCCCCAGATTTGATCTCATTTCTGTACGACAATAACACATCTGGTTTGTTCAGCCCTCCTGATAATTACTACCTTGTTTTTCCCCATTGTCTCTTGAATGTACATGCTAGTTTCTTTTGAGCAGCAGAGTCCTGGCTAGTTGTCATTTTGCTGTCCTGATTAGTTCTTTGTGGAGCTGCTTGTAAGAGGCTCATCAGCTCAGCAGTGCAGGAATGTTTCATGCACCAGCCTCCACATTCACACCTTTTCCCCTTTAAAAACACTGGGAGAACAGGTGCTGTATTCCAGGAAATGCATTGTGGAAATCACCCAGAGGTTGATGACAGGACACAGTAAATTCTTTACTGATATGTTTTAGAGCAATGCTGTTTTCTTGGTAGACTGTTCTCGCTGCCTGGGAGCAGGAGGGGAGGAAGGTGTTTGGTTGCCTGCAAAGTGGCAGGAACATTTGTTCCCCCCCAGGCTCCTGTAATCCATTGGGACAAAAAATACTGTTTTCTGTAATGCAGTCGCTGTCAGGGGACCTGGGCAGCCTTTTCCTGCACACGTAGATTGGTCTTTGAAAGGAGGAAAATGATTGTCTCACAAATGTAACCAGCTTTTTCTTTGTTTAGGAGTTGCTTCCTGAATTGGGATCGAAGCTGAGCCTGAAACAGGTGATGATTTTAATTGATGTTGTTGCATGTTAAGGTGATTTTTGAGCAGAGACCTCAGAAGGGTTGTTGACAGCATCATTTCTGCTCCCCTGCTCAATAGTGCAGTAACACAAGCACTGCACCTTTTGGTCCATTTACAACCCTGTTGAGAACTCAAAACTTTCCAGGGCCAGGCAACATTCTGAAAGGGATGTGCAGGTGTGTCCTGTGCTTGGAGGAGACCCATTCACATCACTAAGATGTGTCTGGAAGGGATAAGGGATGATAAAGGAGATGAAAGCATCCCATATCTCTTGAGATAAGAGGAGCAGATGGCTGAACTGGAAGTCCCAGGTTCTGTCTTCATTCATCACTTGGTGACCATGAGGCTGTAGTTTGAGGTGTGTGTCTCTGGTGGTATTTTCTTAGGCTCTGCAGAGGACTGGGTCGGGGGAACTGAACTGTGGGAAGAAATAGTGCAGAAATCCATGAAATTTGTGTCTCAGCCTAATTCCCGGTGAGCACAGAAAACCGGGTACCAGTTTAACTGGGGGAGGCAAAGCCCAGGCGGTGAGATGCTTTGCTTATCATAGAATCACAGACTGGTTTGTGTTGAAAAGGACCTTAAAGCTCATCCAGTTCCAACCCGCTGCCACAGGCCGGGGCAACTCAGACTCAAGCAGGGTGCCC
>NW_009914095.1:56800-59937 GCF_000696875.1 Nestor notabilis
TGGCCTTGAACGCTGCCAGGGATGGGGCAGCTACAGCTTCTCTGGGCACCCTGTGCCAGCGCCTCAGCACCCTCACAGGGAAGAGCTTCTGCCTTAGATCTAACCTAACCTTCCCCTGTTTCATTTTGAACTCATCACCCCTTGTCCTATCACTGCAGTCCCTGATGAAGGTCCCTCTCCAGCATCCTTGTAGCCCCCTTCAGACACTGGAAGCTGCTCTGAGGTCTCCACACAGCTTCTCTTCTTGAGGCTGAACAGCGCCAATGTTCTCAGACTGTCTCCATATGGGAGGTGCTCCAGCCCCCTAAAGGAGTGAATGTTGGTGTTTCAACTGATATCCATTAAACTATACCTTTAAGCAGCATTGCCACCTCCATATCTGATCCTAGGACTGGTGAGCTGCTTCCTTCCTGTGTGCACACAGGTTGCTGTAGCTGGAAGCATGATTTTCCATGTCAGTGCCCAGCAGTACTGCCGTGATGTGCTGAAGTGGTCTGTGGGTTGCTCTGCAGGAGCTCCTGGCCTGAGAACACCTTGTGTTCATCTCTTGGGGCCAGGCAGGTGGTTTGCAAGTGCCTGGAATTGCTCAGCAGGCTCTAATAGGCAGAAAACAAAGGGCAGGTCCTCATGGGGATGGTGATGGAGATAGTGTCTTCTTGGAGGGAGGAATAAATAGAGATAAGAGTAGAGGGTATATGAAATAGAAGACTCTGATTGCAACTGCTGCTGTCAGCTTGTCTGAACCCAGAAGTTACACCCCTGGAGGATGCTTTCCTGAGGGGTGCCTGGGTGTTCATGGGTAGAGAGAGACTGAAAGTGTGAAGTCCAGTATCTGACCTTGGCCACAGTTAAATGTCCCCTATGGGAACTCTCCTTCAGGAGTGATGAGGCCATAGACTGCCACTGGACTTCTCATATAGAGGTTTTACTCTAGAGGGAGGTAGAAAGTCATTGTAGGTTTGTAGCTTGGTTTATGAAGGTCTGCTGAAGCAGTCTGCAGGGCAGCTTACACCACTATGATTTTATGCAGATGTGTGCACACAAATCAGTGCAGTTGTGATCAAGTCACACCAGGATCCCTCTTCTATGGCACGTGTTAACCTGTAGGTAAAAGGGTATTAATAAGAGGATCAGCCTTGCAGCTTGTCTGATCTAGATAAGACCAAAGCCATGCAGGTTTCTTTTGGTTGCTCCAAGGCAGGGGTCAGGATCCCCCAGCAGCTGTGCTGGAATTCAATAGTGAGAAGTGCAGTTCTGCAGCAGCAAAGGGGACAGTAGCACCATGACAGCTCCTACAGGCACTGTCATCTGCTGGTGATAAATTTTTCGTAGCAGGCTGATACTTCTTGCTTAAATATCAGTTGTTAGAGGCAGATGCCCCTGGGAGCTGCTGCTTTGTGCTGTTCAAAGGCAGTGTCTTGGAACAAATCTCCTTACCCCTCTGCATGATGGATGGAGAGAAGAGGGTTGCTCCGTGACAGCTGCCGTGTTGCTCCTCCTGGCTACATGGCTTTGGTTTCAAGCTTGTGCTGTGCTGGAGATGAAAGTCCTTCAAAGAGGAGAAGTAAGAGCTTGTTATGTGTAAAGTGGTGATGGTTTCAGTTGTGAAGTGCAAATGGCCATCCTGTGGCACTCGCTGAGCTGCCCTGCTCCAAAGCAGGACCTTCCTTGTGTCTGTGCACCGACACATGGGTTGTGTTCTGCTCTGGTTTCTCTTTGGTTGTGTCCAGATTGCTTGCTCTGGGAACAGAAAGTCCTTTTAATTGCTGGGCAGTGGGAAGAACACCATGTGTGGTCTGTTGGACCAACACGGGGCTCAGTAAGGTTGGTTTGTTCTACCGTTTGCTTTTG
The DNA here is from genome assembly GCF_000696875.1 of Nestor notabilis. Lineage (NCBI taxonomy): Eukaryota > Metazoa > Chordata > Aves > Psittaciformes > Psittacidae > Nestor > Nestor notabilis. The sequence goes on from NW_009914095.1 coordinate 58,652, forward strand.
GAGAAGCATATTCTTTCTTTCTCTGTTTTTAGTAACTTCTCCCTGCTGCTGTAGGGGACTACTGTGCCAACAATAGGTACACGTTTGATCCCATTGAAACGTAGAAAGCACTTCAGTTTAGTGTTTATAAACACATCAAATATCATGTTCTTGTCTCAGTCTAAGCAGGTTTCTGGGTTATTTTTCTCACTGTGGTGTCAGACATAGTTGTGATCCAAGTTTTGCTGCTTCCAGACAGAAGAATCCCTGGAAACATTGGCCTGAGCCCCGGAATGGCTGTCTTCAGCTTCTTGACTGTTCATTGCAATGCCCAGCCTGAACTAAGTGACTTAACAGCCTTTTGCATAGGATGGGCTGATACCACATGAAAGGGAAATGAAGATGTTAATACCGCGGATCTCTCTCTATGATTTTTGGTCCTTTCTTGCCCCCAGTGGCCCACATGTGTGGTGGTTGGGACAACATGGAACACAGGGAGCTCGAACTGCCTCCTGGAGCTGCCTTTGCACAGGTTTCTCCTCACTGTGCTTCTCTAAAACTGTCCATAAAACTGTGCTTGGCTATTAAATGTAATTGGGGAAAAAAGCAAAAGACCATGGCTGTTTGGACAAGGAGAACACAGCCATGGGGTTTATGTAGGGTCAGGAATAGAGTTTCTCGCCTCTAATTTTGCAATTTGCAGTGGAGCCCTGTAGGTGTTAGATGAAAGCACCTCTGCTCTCTTGAGTGTGTTGGTTTAAGTGAAGGAGGATGATCTTCATCCAATTTCTGAGTGTAGGAGTCTGCTTTGTTGAAAAGGCGGACTGCCTGTGCTTGTTAGTGTCCTGACAGAGCAGTCCAGGCCCTGCAGATACTGAAAGCTGTGCAGCATCTGCCTGGTGTGGTCACTTCTGGCTCCAGCAGGGGCAAGGGACCTGAAAGCTTCGCCAGCTCCAACCCCTGTCACAGGCAGGGACGCCTTCCACGAGAGGAGGTTGCTCCAAGCCCCTGTGTCCAACCTGGCCTTGAACACTGCCAGGGATGGGGCAGCCACAGCTTCTCTGGGCACCCTGTGCCAGCGCCTCAGCACCCTCACAGGGAAGAGCTTCTGCCTCAGAGCTCATCTCAGTCTCCCCTCTGGCAGGTTACAGCCATTCCCCTGGGCCTGTCCCTACATCCCTTGTCCAAAGCCCCTCTCCAGGTCTCCTGGAGCCCCTTTAGGCACTGGAGCTGCTCTAAGGTGTCCCCTTCAGGAGCCTTCTCTTCTCCAGCTGCCCCAGCCCAGCTCTCTCAGCCTGGCTCCAGAG
>NW_009914095.1:59968-60538 GCF_000696875.1 Nestor notabilis
TCCCCCACCCCTCCCAGCAGCTCCGTGTCCTCCTCTGGCCTCGCTCCAGCAGCTCCACGTCCCTCTTGTGCTGTTCCCCAGAGCCGGATCAGGGCTGCAGGGGGAGTCTCCCCAGAGCACAGCAGAGGGGGAGCCAATTCCTTATTCCTTAGGATGCAGCATATCTCTGTGAGGAAGGGCCCTGGTGTATTTGAACCAGCTCTTAGCCAGTGTGATGGGATTTTAAGAAGAAATTTCCCAGCAGACCAGTGTATGAGATTAGCAAAGCCTCTTTTGTGAAGTGTTTAAATTTGGAGCAGATAAGAGCAGAGCATAAAAGCTCAGTGTATGAGACCAGGTTGGGTTGTACCTACAGGCTCAAGCCATGGAACTGGCAGAATTCAGAGACATTAGAAATGGGAGAAGAATAAAGTTTCATTCCCTAAATACTCCACTTGTGTAAATTTAATAAGAACAGCAAAGAGGTAACTTATCTAGCTCAGAATGAAGAAAGATGGTGAGAAAACTGAGTAGAAGTCCTTTCAGCTCTTTGTTGAGTGGTTTATTACAATCCTTAGATGTAATAATTTT
>NW_009914096.1:0-2345 GCF_000696875.1 Nestor notabilis
GCCAGACCAGTTTCATGATCAATGAGTCTATTGTATTACAAGTCATTACTATGAAGTACAGTGAAACAAGAACCTTAGCCCAGGCCCCCCAGCCGATGAACACTAGAACAGCAAATACTGGCTGTAAGTAAGGTGCAACATGCTGAAACTCTGAGATCAAGTGCAACAACTCTGAGAGCCAATAAATCAACATTGTGACAAGTGACTGTTAATCTGAAATAATGAATGCTTATCACAAATATGGTTAGACGCACTCTGGTCAGATCTGTTGTTATCTCAAACCTTTGCGCCCCACATTGGGCACCATAAGAAACTGTCGTGGTTTAAGCCCAGCCGGTAACTCAGGACCACACAGCTGCTTGCTCACTCCCCTGCTTTTTCATCCCCCCCCGCTCCCAGAGGGATGGGGAGGAGAATCGGAGGAATGTGACTCCCACGGGTTGAGATAACAGCACTCCAGTAACTAAGGTATAATACAAACCACTACTGCTACCAATAATAATAATAATAATGATAAGGGAATAAACAAGGGGAGAGGATACAATTGCTTACCACCTGCTGACCGATACCCAGCCTGACCCGAACAGCAATCTGGGCCTTCCAGGTAACTCCCCTCAGTTTATATACTGGGCATGACGTGCTGTGGTATGGAATACCCCTTTGGCCAGTTTTGGTCAGGGGTCCTGTCTCTGCTTCCTCCTGGCTTCCCCTCCTGCCTGGCAGAGCATGAGACTGAGAAAGTCCTTGGTTGGACTAACCATTACTTGTCAACAACTGAAAACATTGATGTTGTCAGCATTGTTTCCAGGCTGAAAGTCAAAACCACAACACTGCACCAGCTACTAAGAAGGAGAAAAAATGACTGCTACTGTTGAACCCAGGACACACAAGATGAAAAATTGAGGGCACCTATCAAACCAGTTTTGTTTATTTATTTAGTTTACCAAACTCTGTTTTCTCTAGGGAAAATATAAAATTATGAGTTAGGCACATCTTGATTTTGCATATCTGTTTTGTTTTATTTTACAGCAAATGTTATTAGGGTTCCCAGCTCTAATATTTTCTTGAGTTGCTAGAAGAGAAATCCATCAAATCCTGCTGCTTACATAACCAGTTTTCAGTTTATTTTTTTGTTTAATAAAAACGCTCCTTTCTTTTATTGGTAATTATTTTCAATCTTCTTAAAAATGTATAGAACTTTAGTTGTATAGTGTGCATTGCATGTGTTTTAGATTTCTCTGAATAATTCTTTATTTTGCAGAAGTTTAAAATAAAGCTTTTTGAGAAAGAAATAGACGTATGTTTCTTTTGGCCAAACTTTTCTGGTTTATGGTGGTGAATGATATCCCTCTTGCTTTAAAAAACAATATTCAAAAATTCAATTCACTTTAGTTCCAATCTTCAATTTCCTATAAGTAGACAAATTAGAGCTCAGTGTCCTTTTTTCCTGTAATTAGTTTTTAAGGTGTACAATTTAGGCCTTCGTAAGAGAAGGTTAAATTTAGGGAGTACCTAGTCAGAAGATAATTTGAGATTTGTACTAATAAGCTTGTCATTTCACTCAACCCATCATCCAGATCAAAATCCTATGAAATTGAGTCATATTTACACCTGCTTGTCCATGAATAATAAGTACGCAGTTGAAACCACAGAAAAAAAATCGGAGTGCCCAGTTGTCTTTAACCTCATGTTGACAAGCTGTGGTAGATTTTTGTTTGTGCACATAGCCTGTACTATTCTACTTCACCGGCAATGCTTAGCTTCTAATATACATTCTGTGGGGCTGCATATACTATAGATTTTACATTGTAAATGGAACTCTCCATAGCTTTAACACAGTATATTAAATAAGACTGTATGAAAGTGATTTTGTTCTTGTAGGTGGAAAAGTTTTTTAACATTCTCCCTTAAAGACATTCTTAGTATACAATTTTTATATTAGACTCAGTATAATAATCTAATGAAATAGTTTAATGAAATGACCTGCATGTTCTGGCCTGCAAGGATGAAAAGAAGAAAAAAAAACCATAACAAAACCTGTGAGGGTGAAGAACCCAGTATAGTAAAAATCAGTTTTTCTTTTACATTTCCATATTCCTTGTTACTTTTAAAATTTAGAATAATCTTCCATTTCCTTCAACACAGGATACAGTTATATGATTTTTCTAAATTTTTCATCATTTTCTGTTTCATCAGTTCTGTTTAGATGTACCAGATCTAAATTTTTCAGCCTGATGCCTTTTTAATTCAATTGGGTTTGACTCAAAAGAGCGTATGAACAGCCCCAGTGAGTCACTCCGAAGGTTATCTAGTCTTATGTCTTTCAGATACATAAATTCATATGT
>NW_009914097.1:0-33801 GCF_000696875.1 Nestor notabilis
GCCTTCCTGCCCTCCCCGGCCGCGCTCCGCAGGGCCGCGGTGAAGCACTGATCGAGAAGACCTGAGGTAGAGCCAAGGGAGGGTCGGGTAAACCCCGCGCCGGCCGCAGGGGCAGGCGCCGCAGGACGAGGCAATGGAGGATGCCGCTGCTCGGCCTGGTGCGGAGGGGAAACCACATCCAGGCTTCCCCCTTCTACAGGGCATCCAGAGTATCCGAGTTCCAGTGAGGCTGGGCGGGGCAACGGTCAGCACAACTCGCTGCCCTTGTCTGTCAACCTAGACATCGTTCATAACCTGTGACCGTTACCAGCCTAAGACACTGCTGAGCCAGATGTTCTGCCTGAGGGAACTGGCCTCCCCACTCCTAAGATGAAACTCCAATAAGATGGGAGGGTGCAAAGCAGGAGGAAACAGGATTTGTACGTTAGCCTCTACTTCGCTTAAGAGGATGGCTAAAGAAATAAACCCGTTACCCTCTGCCATCCAGATTTGGTATCTGGAGGAGCACCTATCACCTGGATGCTTTTAATGCTTTACGAAAGTGGCATCCCTTGCTGCAGTATATACAGCTTTACACATAAACAATTAAAGTTACACTTTTCTGATTTATTAAAAACCCCAGGGAAACCTTCAGTTCCTCACAAGTCATTCTGAAGTTATTTTAAATTCATTTTGGTCATACAGCAGAAAACTGCCTAGCCACCAGAAAGCATCAACTCCAGAGGAGGGACGCTCAGGGAGTATTAAAGTCACCAGGTATATCATATTTAGCGTTAACTGCAGGGCAAAACTACAGACATTCAAAGGTCTAGTCCATTGCCAAAGAACAACCCCTACGATCCCTAGAAAAAAAAAGTAAGAGCTTCACCAGCCACATCCCTCTCTAGCTGCAGGTACAAACAGTGCACCAACTGCAACAAAGCATCACCAATATACTGGTACTGGACAGACACTAGCTCAGAAAAAAAAAAAAAAGAGTCAAAAAAAACCTAAAGTGCTTAAGGCAATTCTTCATATCCCCATTTACTAGAAACAATTGGACTAGCTGTTAGCAGCAAAAATTTGACATCTGTGCAAACTATTATATAACAAATTTATCTTTTAAGCATAAAAAGTCACATATTAAGTTCATCTAGGACATCAGTTAAAACTTGCAAGTCACAGGTCACAGTATTAAATACTTCAAGCTTTCTTCTATGTGTTAAATTACATTTTGATGTGTGCATATCAAATTTACCTTGCTGGTTGCACAACATCTTGCTAGAAAAGCTTCATCACTTAAATGCTGTTACAAATCGTTTGAGATTACTCATGGTTCTTTCTCACCACACATTAACTTACTGAACATCCTCTTTCAAGAAAGGGGAAATTTAAATAGGAACTGTAGCTGAACACCCAAGATGAAGCAAACAACTGGGCAGTGTGAATAGGTACTAGCCTATTTCAATGTCTGTTTACCAGAGTCACTCAGTAGAACAAGTCCCAAAATAAGAAGCATCCATCCTAACCATCCTCAGTCTAACCACCACCAGGGTCCAGGCATGCAATCCTCACATACCACTGAACTGATAGAAGAGCCCCTAAACATCCAGTCAGGCGTTCATTGCAGTAAAAATGAAAGTGAGGAAGAAATATTTAAGATTACTACACAGACTATGTGAACAACAACAGCAACATCTGTAGATAATGTGTGAAAGATTCAGACACTGTTGATTTTAAAACCATGTCACCTTCCAGTATTTTTGTTTCAAGACCCAACACACTAAACTGGTAGAGGAAGGTACAGTTAAACTGTGAATAGTTTTGCGCTTTCCTCTGTAAGAAAGATTACAGCCAACTTTGTTCAAAATGCAAATACTTAGAAATGTTCAAGTTCCAGATATGAAATGAACATTAGGGGCTCAACAGTCCTGTCAGCTTCATGATTTCTCAAGGGAAACAAAACCTTCTGGAGTAGGTATTAGGGGAAAAAAAATTAACTTTTCCACTGCACATCACAACCAGTTTATTACTTTTAAGGAATTTCTCCTCCTCTTGAGAAATCTTGAGAGATGCAAAGGATCCATTGATACTAACAAAAATTTAACACAATTAGGTGGTCATGCTTTTTTATGGACTGAGAGATACACAAAAGAAAAAAATTGACCCCTTTCCTATTTTGGACCTGTAGGAAAGGAGCCAATTCATTATGGACCCTATCAACACGAATTAGAAACAGCTTTCAGGTGATACCAGTTAAGAAATCTTCACTTAGGAAACAGTCAATTCAACTGTATTTCTGAAAATTGCTCCTGGGCTTGATTAGAGGGAAGAAAGCAAATTTAAACAATCTACAACACACAAGTTATTCTCATAGAAAAGCTGAGATTTTCCATGAAGAATGTAACACGATTTATTTTTTTTTTAGCTCTCTCACTGTTATGAGTCATTTGACTGTGTTTACTAAGCTTCCAACTAGAAATTGAGATGATGGAACACTAAGGCTCAACATTTCATTTGATTGCGAAAGAAAATGTAAACCTGCAGATCCAGCAGCAGATTATGTTAGCTGAGAAAGCATTTGCTCACGTTCTACTTTTTCCTTGCCCTTAAAAAAAGGAAATGCCTTAAGTTGGAAGCTATAAAGAGATCCTTTAGAATATGATCATAGAATAGTTAGGGTTGGAAAGGACTTTAAGATCATCTAGTTCCAACCCCCCTGCCATGGGCAGGGACACCTCACACTAGACCGTGTCGCCAAAGGCTCTGTCCAACCTGGCCTTGAACACTGCCAGAGATGGAGCATTCACAACTTCCTTGGGCAACCCATTCCAGTGCCTCACCACCCTCACTGTAAGGAACTGCTTCCTTACATCTAACCTGAACTTCCCCTGTTTAAGTTTGAAGCCATTACCCCTTGTTTGAGTTGTGAAACCCTTCCCCCCTTGCCCTACCACTACAGTCCCTGTTGAAGAGTCCCTCCCCAGCATCCTTAGGCCCCTCTGTGATACTGGAAGGCTGCTGTGAGGTCTCCCCAGAGCCTTCTCTTCTCCAGGCTGAACAGCCCCAACTTTCTCAGCCTGTTTTCATATGAGAGGTGTTCCAGCCTCCTGATGATCCTCGTGGCCCTCCTTTGGACTTGCCCCAACATCTCCTGGTCACACTCCTTTTGGTGCAGCCCAGGGTACGGTTGGTTTCAGGGCTGCAAGCGCATGCTGAAGCCAGCTCATGTCAAGCTTCTCATCAATCACCACCCCCAAGTCCTTCTCTGCAGGGCTGCTCTGAATCTCTTCTCCACCCAGCCTGTAGCTGTGCCTGGGATTGCCCCGACCCAGGTGTAGGACCTTGCACTTGTCTTGGTTAAACTTCATGAGGTTGGCACTGGCCCACCTCACAAGCCTGTCCAGGTCCCTCTGGATCCCATCCCTTCCCTCCAGCATATCAACCGAGCCACACAGCTTGGCGTCATCGGCAAACCTGCTGAGGGCGCACTCAATCCCACTGTCCATGTCACCGACAAAGATGTTGAACAAGACAGGTCCCAACACCGATCCCTGAGGAACACCACTTGTTACTGGTCTCCAGCTGGACATTGAGCTGTTGACCACAACTCCTTGTATGCAGCCATCCAGCCAGTTCTTTATCCACCAGTGCCAATTCTTTATCCACAAAGACAGTCTTATAGCCACATATACATGGCCTGTGGACCAAGGCTAGCAAGTTATGCATTAGATTCCATGTTTCTGTGGGGTAAAAAAATGTCATGCAATTTTTGGAGTTATCTGGTTATTCAGAAAGTTCCAGGAATCCTCACTAGGCTGGCTAGTCAAAGCAGCTAGCAAAAACGTGATCCTGGGCTCAAATAAATATCTTTTTGAAATGCATGTTTCATATCACAAGTTCTAATAGGAAGCTCAGTAATAATAAAAAATATAGTGAAGTAATTCATGTTAGGAGAGCTAAGAAAATGGTATTAATTACACTCTTCATTGAAAAAAATGTAACAAAAATATTCAAGTCCATAACAAAATGTTCAAATACAGTATTATAAAAGTACACAAGTTACAGCTTTTGCTTTCTCACTTATTTTTTTCAAATCAGCAACAGTTCAGTTTTCTGACATTTGTGTCTTGATTCACAGTATATTACTAATATGTTAGCCCCAAACCTTTGCACTGTCAGTACCCAGGCCTCAAACAACAGTAGGTAGCAAACCCAGTGTAATCTGCTGCTCACAAGCTTCTCTGAGTACCAGCTACACAGGAAAAAAAAAACCAAACCATTCAGCAACAGAAGCATTTACCAGACATTAGTAGGCAATATTGTTTAGGCTGTTTGTTGAACCACTCAATCTATTTTCACTTTTCTGGACCATGCTCACAGCACTTGGCACCTGTAATCCAGTACTCACTGTAAGCCCACCACACCAGGTCTAAGGGGAAAAAAAAATAGAAATAAAAATCAATACTCTGAACATTATGAAACATCTACATCTCTCTTCTCCCATCCCACAATGGAACTAACACAAAACTTACCCTGCAGCTGTATCTGTCTTCTCCCTTGTTCACTAGTCACAGCACTCTCTAAAACATTCTAATCATAGAAGCTAACTTTTAAGACCATAAAGTCTAAGATGCTTCACATACTATGCTTTGTTGCTCTGAGTTCATAAACAAATGTAAGATCTAATACAAAAAGTTTTCCTAACAAGAAAAGTTCTTTTAAGACCAGTGTGCTAGCAGCAAGTAGTTAGAATGACAATGAAAAGCAATACTCTTACTATGCTCCAGTGTCTGAAAGCTCATCAGATTTCTCCCGGTTTCCATATGCTTAGTTTTAGTATGACACAGCAGGATTATGCCAATTCGTGTACTATGTTTACATTAAGTTGTAAGAAGCTTCAGGGGCACAGATGCCAGTGACCTTCATTCTATAACCAAGTTACATGAAAGAATGTATCTCCATGTTTACAACTGAATTTGAGAACTGTAATTAGCTTGTCATTTTTATTTTAACTGTTCAGGCTAACCCATGTCTGTAAGACTGCTATCACCAAGTACTAGGGGCTGTAGGAGATGTGGACTAATAGGCTGAAGTGTGGTAAACAAGTGTTTCCTTGGGTGCCTTTGGAACTGACTCAAAGAGTATGTCTTCACAATGCTAGAGGGATGACTAATACATGTATCCCAACAGTTCTTAAGCTGTTAGGTTCTCCATATGTTGGAACGGATCAGTAAAGCAACTTGCTTAGTCATCTCCAAGTAAATAGCTATTAAAAGTCTAGACTGCTACTGTCAGTACATCTAACTAACAGTAGAAATTGTGAGAATTCTGTCTAATAGAAGGCAAAATCAGGTGTTTGGAAGTGCTATATAAAAGCTGCTGGGGCAAGTTATTACTCCTTCATTCCTCCTTTATGCCCAAAAGAAAAATAACTTTATTAATTGGCCTAATCACGCTTCAGAATTACCATGCTGTGTTTTCTATGGGCTGAATTATAAGAAGCTAGAGATCAGCACCTAGGCAGCTGAGTTGTTAGTATGAACTAGTATGCAAGCCTCCTCCAGGTTCCTAAGTTTTCCTAGACCTATACTCTGCACCCAGAGTATGACACACTTGATGGCAGCTTATAATGCAACTGAGGCCTCCAAATTTAGTTAAAGTTACTGAAATCATTAAAGGAAAGCCAAAATACAGTAATTAATGCTGCTTCTCTGCCTTTTTATTTTTTTTGCATTGAATTGCATTAAGTTTTCACTGATAAGCTTAGAGCCACGAAAAAGTTATGCAGACCAGTGAAACAACTGAGCTTTTAAAGACTTGAAAGCTGAGTCTTGTATCTCAGAGGGAAGTAACTGGTGTTGTTCTATCTCATGATACCTATTCTGACAGCTCGCAGCATCTTGGACTCCCACCTGCATCAGTCTGAATTAGTTACTGTAGCAGGCTCGTCAGCTACCAGAATGTGCTATTAATTTACCCTTCAAAACTTCAATGACTTTTATTTACATAGCTGAGACATCCAGGCGCAGAGTTCTCCTACTGGAGTGCTATTATAAGCACCATATGAAATCAAAGAGAACACAGTTAAACATTTTAAAGAATTATTAGTCAGCCAAAACCAGTGCTCCCAGTTTCCTCCTTTTTAAAAAATAAAACCCAAACAATTAAGTCTTCAGTAAACTAAATTTAGCGCTAGAAACCGAAGAAAATTTTATAGATACTGACCATGAAGCCTGGTAATAATGGCTGGGTAAACTTTGTTCTGAAGGTGTATAACAGCTCCTTTGAGTTTGCATTATAAAATGAGAGCTGACCTAAAAGAGACAGGAAACAAACTGAAATACATGCTTAAGTTACTATGTGTTACTGTATAATTTTTTATAATTTTATAAATTATAAATTTTTTTATAAAAAGGAAATATTTCCAGAACACACTAAATACAATGTACACGACTGAAAAGTTCTCAGTTAGTAGCTCTGTCACACAGGTGAAGTCAAGTTATTTGACATTACAAGCGTTATTACACAAACAGCTCAAGGCCTTATTTTCATAAAAGACTACCAAATCTGTAAGTAATGTACTACTTCAGCCTTGTACTGCTTCAACTTCACATAGATAGCTAAGGTTTTAGATTAAGATTATAATTTACCTCCATCAAAGTCACAGTATACTCCTACCCTGTCTGGAACAGGTATATCTAGAGTCTTGGTTTTATTACTGTGTTTAGCTGAAAGTGTAGTTTGCAGCCAGTTGTTGATATGGATACACCAGCTTGAACTAGTCTTTCCCAGCTGATCAAATTTCCCCAGGTTTCTATAGGTTACTCCCACACTGTATGACTTGCAGTCCTTTTGGGCTTTTACTTCCCAGTAATGCTGTCCACTTTCAACAGTGGTGTCTCCTACCAAAAAAAAAATAAAATTTAGTTGCTATAATTAAGTGCACTGTACAAAGCTTGCTCCCTTATAGACACCAGTGATGCCTTCTCTGTTTTACTCTAAGATGAAATACAAAAATCTGAACTATAAAGGAACAAAAAAAATTAATGTAAAAGACAATAGAATGAAAATATGAAGCAGAATGAGACAGTTCTACTTACACTCATTAAGACAAGATACACTTAGCATCAATTCCACATTTAATAGCAGTGAACATCAGTCACGAAGAGCTTTGTCATAGAGCTTCAACAGACTTGAAGACACTTGGCTGTAGCACAAGATTCTGGTGTTATGTAGGCAAAACTACCTACTGACAGCATCAAGTACACAGCCTTGAACAATCACATATCCTGATCTGCCATTCCACAGCATTATGCCTCTAAGAGAAGTAGAAAGTTCCTTACCTAACACTGTGTATGATTCACCAACAAAACGATCTCTGCTGCCCCTCGATGAGGGTCCAACAGATGTCCTCTTTGGAGACAGTGCACCACTTCTAAGAAGAAATGAATTGTTCATGATTGATGCCATTATGGAAATGCACACTCAAATTTCCCCCAGTCAATTAGGGGGCAATAAACACACATAAGCTATTGAAATGACACAGTAGTTCAGCCACTTAACACCTCTAATAACATGCATGCAGAAGACTTGAGAGAGAAGACAGCCAGAAAATATACAAGACATTGTAACAAGCAAGTTTGAAGGCAGCTAAGAAAGTAAACAGCAGGAGAAAAAAAAAAAAAAGCAGATGTGGGGCACATGGTTTGAATGAACACCTGTATAGAAGTGTTTTGCCTGTGCTACACAGAACCTTGGAGAACACGTTTCTTGACTTTCCACATTAGATTACTAAAAGTCTTGTAGACCAGCAACAATCAGGCAAGTATGAACACACCAGGCCAAAATGCCTAATTATTACTGGAATTTTAATGGCAGTGAATGAGAAAAACATCATTGTGTTAAAGGTAGGTTTTTCAGAACATGTATGGCTTGCATATGCAATGACTGAAATCCCAGGAAAAGGTGTAACCCAATGAAGACTGAAAGGAATAAAATTGTGATAATTTCATTTTAAAGTATACACGCTCAAGGGTGCTGAAGCTAAGCACAATTTATATTAAAAAGAAAAAAACCCCAAAGAAAATGAAGTGATGAAGTGAGACTTCCAGAGTTTAATGCCTCAGAACTCTCCCCCCCAAAAAAAAACCCCACAAACAAACAAAAAAACCCACAAAAAAAAAAACAACCACACAAAAAAAATAAAACACACTCGACCACAAAAAACCAAAACCACCCAAACACCAGAAAGGTGGGAGGTTTATTTGATTATATTAACTCTATCAGAGACTACAGAAAATAAGACTGTGTCACAACACATCATGCCAGGAAGCACACAGCAACTCCTCAAGAGTCATTATAAAAATTTAAGAGTCTAATCCCAATCAAGAAAGGCTCAGATTTTCTAATCATACTTTTCAAAAGCATTCTCAGGAAGCAATAGCAAAATAAATGGAGACACACTTTGCTCTGGAGAATATTCTAATGAGTAATCAGATGCATAAAAGAATAATTTTAACATAGCGAGGTTTTCAAACATTCTGTTTTACCTCAGTTATGTCCTCAAAAATAATTCCTAGCAATTTAAACATTAAAGAAAATGAAGGCTATTTGCAAATTACAGCAAAAATTACACCTCACTAGCCAGGGAATTACATCTGGTTATTATTTTAAAGGCACTTAGTAGCAAAGAACTTTAACTTCTCAGAAATAACTATGCAGTTTTTACACAGTCTACGAGAAATGGCTGATGAAAAGGTTGTCTACTTTAGCAACACCATTTACCATATAAATTTGCCAGTACTGATCAGAAGCTTCTAAACTGTCTGCAAGTTACATGAAGGGGGTAAGTATATATACTGCAGGTGCACCACATCATGCTTTTGAATTTTGTTAACATGGAAGAAGCTGTAGCTTACTTACCAAAAGTTAAAAAGTGACAGCATGAAAGAAACAAAACAGCAAAGCCAAGAATTAAAGCATAATTGCAGGGGGAGACATAACTCTTTGCAGAATCCATCTCCAGTATGAGTTATGCAGAAAGCAACGTGGCCATTTAAAGAATCACCAGAAGAAAAAATATCTGTGCTTCACTAGTATTTTCTCAAGATTAGCAAGACATTAAAACATCCTCAACATCATTTACTTTGTTCTAGTCTTCTGTAAACAGCCACTGCATGTGCTTTGTCCAATCCAAATCTAATAACCTTTAACAGTTTAGACAATGACATCAAATATTTGGCATAAAAGTTTGAAAAAAAAAAAAAAAAAAACCCTGTTGTTTTGGGTTTGTTGTTGGGTTTTTTTGTTCCTTTGTTTTTGTTTTTTTAGGGTTTTTTGTGGTTGTTGGGCAGAGAAGGGATTGAGAGCAGCTCTGAGGAGAAGGATGTGGGGGTGTTCATTGACAAGAAGCTCAACATGAGCTGACTTCAGTGTGTGCTCACAGCCCAGAAACCAACCATATCCTGGGCTGCATCAAAAGAAGTGTGACCAGAGGTCCAAGGAGGTGATCCTGCCCCTCTACTCTGCTCTCGTGAGGCCCCACCTGCAGTACTGTGTTAGCTCCTGGGCCTCCAACATAAGGATGTGGACCTGTTGGAGTGAGTCCAGAGGAGGGCCACAAAGTTGCTCACAGGGCTGGAACACCTGAGATACAGGCTGAGAGAGCTGGTCATGTTCAGCCTCGAGAAGGCTCCAGAGCAATCTTTTAGCAGCCTTTCAGAGGCTATAACCTATAATGGGTCTACAAGAAAGCTGGACAGGGACTTTTTATAAGGGCATGTAGTGACATGACAAGGGAGAATGGCTTAAATTGTCAGAGGGTAGATTTAGATTAGACAGTAGGAAAAAATTCTTTACTAGGTGGATGGCAAGACACCAAAACAGGTTGCCCAGAGAAGTTGTGGATGCCCCATCCCTGGAAGTGTTTAAGGGCAGGATGGATGGAGCTTTGAGCAACCTGGTCTAGTGGAAAGTATCCCTGCCCATGGCAGGGGGGCTGGAATTAGATGACCTTTAAGGTCCCTTCCAACCCAAACCATTCTGTGATTCCATGAAATTGATACACTTTGTGTAGCAGAGCTCAGCACTGGAGCTTCACTCCTGATACCAAATCAAAAGATAGATCCATCTGATGGATGAATAGAAAAGAGTAAAACCTACTAGAAACTAAGAATCTGAGCGCTTATTTTGGTCCCACAACTTCTAAACTAGTGAAAATGCAAGAAAGCAAAACCAGGAGAAGTAATTTCTCTATCAGGAGTTCCACTGGAAAAATTGTGGGAAAAATCCCACTAAAACCACAGTTGCACAACAAACAGGAGAGTATTTTAGCTGCTTTACATATCAAGAAGAAATGTTCTCATTTGAACAATTGGTTCCACTAGTAGAATTGCCATGAAGCTTTTCACACATGCCATTAGGCTACATTTCCTCCTCTTTGAAATTGTAAAAACATTGATTTCTTTTCATTTGATGTCTAGCAACAGTTATAGCACAAGTTCAGAGGCAAAAAGGTAACAAAAAAAACTTCAAGTTCTCAAAAGAACTCTTTATTGTGTTTGCAAAGTTTAAGTGTGACATAAGGTTAAATAAGCATCAACAGGTCTGTAACTAACAGGGATCTTTGTATCGACACTAGAATACATAATGCTCCTTCAACCATTGCAAATCAGGTCTTCTAGACACTAGGTAGGAAGCATCCTTCCAGGAATACTGTTTTCCAGTCACTGAAAAACATATACATAATCTCTGTGAATCCAAATCAGACTTCAAAATAAGTTTTAAAAGCATATGTGTATTTATTACTGATAAAGGCTATTAGAATTCTCACTACATCAAGCAAAAAAGTAGAATAGCATCCCAACAAAATCAGGTGCTAGATCCTACAAGTAAGAGGTATATTATCACCTTCTATTGCTCTTCAGGAGAAGATTCTGGCCACTGTCGACAGAAATAAATAGCCATTAAACAACTGTTCTATTACCACATTAAATTATGCTATTTTTAAGATGCAATTAAAACTTACTCTACCATGTTTCTGGCAGCATATGCCTACAGGGAAGGTATTTGTTCATAAGTTATCTCAAGCAGTACTCTTTATACCCCAAAGCACATGTTGAAAGTCAATTAATTGTATTTGAGAAAGAAGGAGCCAGCTCAGTGGACAAGGCAAGAGGAATGAACACTGTTCACACTTTGAGTTTGGCAAGGCTTTTGACCCATTCCAACACAGTATCCCCAAACCTTAGGAGTTGAGATAAAGACTGGGCGGTGGGCCATAAGCTGTGTACAGAACCAGCTGAACACCAGGCTCACAACTGTGGAGACTGTTCTCCAAAAGACAGAACCCCACGCAATAGGACAGGCAGGGGGACAACTGAGGGAAAACCAATCCTACAGAAAGGCAGCTGGGAGTCTTGGTGGACAACAGTCAACACTGCACTGCACGGTGCCCTTGTGGCAGAGGTGACCAACAACATTGTGGGCTGTAGCAACAAGACAGCAACCAGGAGGGCCAAGGCAAGTGACTGTTCCTCTCCATTTACAGAGCCTGAAGTCCTGTGTCCAGGTCTGGGCTCCTTAGGACCACATACTAGAGCAAGTCCAGCAGATGCCAACAACACAGTTTTAGGACTGGAGCACAGGAAAACAAATGGGTTTGCTCAGGGTCAGAAAAAGGAGAGCTAATTGCTGTCTTTAACAATGTAACAGGAAGGTACAAAGATGATCAAGCGAAGCTTCTCTCAGAGGGGTGCACAGTGATAGCCAAGGCACACCTCGTACTCATTGTACCACAGGAAATTCCAGTCAGGTGTCAGGATATTCTTCCCCTTCCATGAAGGTGGCCTGGAATAAAGGCCGAGTGAGTTGACACATTCCTCATCCTTGGATTATTCAAGGCTCGGACAGAGTAGACTGATCTAGTGATGTTCTTCCAGCCATAGTTATTTGTCAGTTCTGAAGAGCACACATTTAAGTGCCTAATACTCATCAACCTACTAAGAATTCTGCTGAAGTTACTTAGGTACTTTTACTACATGAAAATAGTTGGCAAATACATTTAGGGCTACCACTTTTACAAGAGTTATATTCCATTATCTGTTATATTTTGCTACCTGGTTTGTTTTATTAGTACATTTTTCTCACTAATAAGGGTTATGAGATAGCAAATTCACCGGTAGTACCAATTTTATTTAACCTTAGTTTTTTCAAAAGGACAAAGTATTATTTTTTATATTAGAAAACGTTTACCCACCAGTAATGACCTGCGACACTACTAACCACAGAAATACATCAGCTGCCTGCTGGCACTTACCTTATCTTTTGTATTGGGTATATGTGGCAAGGTTTTGGTAGCAGGGAGCCTGCAGAGGTGCCACAAGCTGCCCCCATGTAAGATGGGGTCAGTGCAGCCAGCTCCAAGATAGACCCACTGCTGGCCAAAGCTGAACCAGTGACAGTGGTAGCACCTCTGTGATAACATTTAGGAAAGGGTAAAAACTGCTGTGCAAGAACAGCTGGGAGAGAAGAGTGAGAATATAGCCATCCTGCTATAGCCAGCCCATGGACATGCCAGAGCAGGCAGATGTGCCCTGAAGGAAGCTGCAGCCCATGGACAGACCCCACACTGGAGCAGGCTTGCTGGCATGACCTGTGCCCCCTTAGGGAACCTACACTTGTGCAGTCCAGTCTTTTAGAACTGCACCACATGGAAAGGGGACCAGCACTGGAAGAGTTTGTGAAGGACTGTCTCCCTTGGCTGGGACTCCATGCTGGAGCAGTGGAAGAGTGTGAGGAGGAAGATGCAGCAGAGAGTGTGTGATGAACTCACTGCAACCCCTACACTGCTTGTGAGGAGGAGGTAGAAAAGTTGGGACTGAAGTGGAGCCTGGAATAAGGGAAGGGTAGGGGAAAGGTATTTTAAGATTTGTTATTTCTCATTATCCTACTCTGATTTTTGATGGGCAATAATTTAAATTCCCCCAACTCAAGTCCATTTTGCCTGTGACAGTAGTGGCAGAGCGATCTCTGTCCTTATCTCAACCCACAAACAATTCATCATGTTTTCTCTCCCACTGTCTAGTTCAGGAGGGACAGTTTGATGGGCACCTGGTGACTAGCCAAGGTCAATCCACTACAAATAGAATTTAGTTATTTTTAAAATAGTTTTCATGATTAAGACACATTCCTAATAGCTTCCATAAACAGCCTCTGCATTTCTCTGACAAGAAAAAAGGGAAATAAAAATTTCTTCCAACTAAAGATTTCTGAATGAAAATTCCTTTGGTGTCCCACTATCCTCAAGTGCTTTAATTCCTCCCGCCCACTTCAACTGCCAGATGTTACATCCCAGACAACATTTACAAAACAGTTCTTACCTGCTTTTATTTTCCTTCCCTTTTATTTTTAATTGGCCTTTGCCTCCAGTAGGGTCCCATTCAACATAGGTATCTTCAACTTTCAAGTTTAAGTGAGATGAAGTACTGTCCAAACTGAACACAAATGCTGATAAGAGAAAATGTAAGACAGTGAAATGGTATAATGCTCTCTCCCAACCAGTGGCTGCTCATAGAAAATGCCAAAGCAGTAGTAAAGCTATAGCAGAGTACTGTTCAACTTACTAGAAACATTAGCTTTTTAGTCTGATACTTGTTATCAAGGTAAGGAGCTCTTAAAATGAAGCCCAACTACCTACCTGCAGTGCACAGGTTACATTAAAGTAAGGTTTTTTCATTCTTATAATGCTGCAATATCAGCAGTTAAATTCAGCTAGTGCTTTCTGCTAGTTACAGCCTACTCCCTACATTCTTGCAATCATGAATATTTAAAATTGCATGCTTATTTTCCATACTCTGCAGCACTGATCCTCCAATAAGGTGTTTATGATTAATAAGTACTGCAAACTTGGAGAATACTAAATTGACAGAGTAGCACATACAGACAGACAGAGTTGAACTGCGAAGTCAACTGCAGATATAAGACAGTAGAGGATGTATGCAACTAGAAGAGACTTTGTATTCATTGTAGCCAAGGCCTTCATCCAAGAAAACAAAACTAACATAACATGCCAAGTTCCCTAAAGATGTTTATTTATAGACTATTCTGTAAGTGTCCTAATACCATCAAATATTATACTCTGATTCTGAAAGAAAGTATACTTGAGATTTCAAGAGTTGAGAGTTAGAGCTGAACAGTACCCAGGTCTGAAAAACAGTAAGGTAAGCTCATAGACAAGGATACTGAATTCCTATGGGCTAATTATTAGAGAAAGTGAACTAAATGCTCAAACAAAAATAATGAAAATATAGAAAGCATAACTGCCCAAAAAATTAAAATCAGGATTATTTTTCTGGTACTGGTGTAAGGAATGTAAACGGCTATTAAATGGATACTATAAATCTGACAATTACTGTTGCTTCAGAATATTAAAAGCATTTTAGAAAAATTACCAAAATGCCCCATCAGTTCATTCAAATTGCATACAGCTTTGTTTTTTATGAAGTAACATTCACACTCAATTTATATTTTATGTATTTTGTATCATTCATTTTCCCTTTACACTATAGCTTTGGCTATAATTAAAGCCTCAAGATCATTATCTCCATCATAATAGTTGTGTTCTGTCATAAAATACCACTTCCAAGATATTTTTTGTTTAGTTTATTTACAAAACTATGTTAGGAAGCCACCACCCTCAGACCAACTGATTTTTAACAAAATGACTTAATAAACTTGAGCAATTTGGAGCTGCCTATTTTTTAATACTGGCAGCAATTAGAATCTACGACTACAAACTAAAAAAAAAACCAAACCAAAACAAAAAAACCAACAAAAATACGCTTTTCAGCACATTTTATTTACAAGAAGCTATTACTCATCACATGTTAAGTAAGAATAACCAGCAAACTACACCAACTGTTTAGATGCCCTGAGAGTCCTACCAATGCTCAGCCACAAAGTTCCTCTTCTTTTGCTGTATCATGATGTGGCAGCACATAGTACTGTTAATCCACAGTTCAAAACCACCAATGTCAAGCTGTTGGAGAAAGTTACATCACTACCTCATTTTTAGTGTCTGAACACTAAGAAGCCAGCTTTGTGCCAATAAATGTCTCAATCCTTTAAAGAAATGTTTGTTTTCCTTTTAACTTAGGACATGTATGTTTCAGCAGTGCTCATGCAGAAACAGGCCTAGCATACAAGTTCATATATGAAGACAGAACTGTAAGTACAAGGTTTCACTACATCTAAGGTTAGAGTTTCTCAAATTTTACCTTTGGTTTCCAGAGTCGCAGGATCGGAGTATTCCCCTGCCACAGCTTTGTTGCAAGCTTTTACTCTAACATTCACGTATTTCTTGTCAAATTTCAGACCTAAAAATTTCAGAGACATGAATTGATATTAATTACTGACAATTTTTATAAGACTAAGAATCTATTCCACGTAGCTGTTTTCCATTTATCTCAAACTGCAAAAAATAAACTTAAATATCAGTGTGAACGTCACTTAACATTTTTTTTTTTTTTTACAAAATCTCAGTAGCAAAATAAAAGGAAGAGCTATTACTGTACAAAACACCCAAGAATAATGTGAAACAATGAAAGCTTCATTATATACAGGAAAATGGATACTCTGCGAAACTCCCAAGCATAAAGAACTATATCAACATTCTTGATTTTTAAGTATAAAACAAACATTTACCTGATATTGTATATTCAGTAGCTTTAATATTGTCTATCACTTCCCAATGCTGTTCGTCTTTTACTCGAGGAAGGCCATCAAAGTTAGTTTTCCTGTACTCCAGTACAAAATGATCAATTCTGCTGTCTTCTTCAGGCATTCTCCATGATACTGTTATGCAATTATCAGCAACCACACAGGCTTCCATGTCTATCTCTGGAGCTCTAGGGACTGCAGAAAGACAAATATACAGATCAGTTTAAAGGAGAGAATGCACTAAATATTAGGGGTTTTTATCCTTGGAGTTCAGAAGTTGCCCTTGGGCCAAGTTACACTCATTCCTTTTAGAGGGTTCATTCCATTAGCAAAGCACCATAGAAGACAGTGTATCACTTTCACTTAACATGCAGTTTACAAAACGAGAAATATGCATTAGCTCTGCAGTGAACATTTGCATCACATTTTCCAGATGTTTTGTCAGTAAGTTGGGCTTGATGCCCTTTCATAAGCAGGAGGAAGGACATGCTAGAGTGGACTAACAATTACAAACCCACATTCAGAATTAATACTACATAGTAAGAACAGTAAGAAGCAAGCTTTTATAGCTTTTATTTCTGAGTCTTTGGAAGGAACTCACAGCTGCAGCCCTCAAACTTTATCACTTAAGGTTACTTCCACCACAGTGAAATAGTTTCACCTAGCCAGTCAGCAGTCATCTAGTTTTCTTTCCTTTTCATCCTTTGCCTTGAAAGAAGTGTAAAGAATCCCTAAGACTGACTGAAGACCAAAGGTTTACTATAGACAAGTCTATTTCCATGAAATGAAAGAGCACACAAGTCACTGGAAAATGTTTTTCAAAAGAAGGCATTTAGATACTCTCTGTATTGTCCCATGTACAGTCAAGGAAGACTTTTGCTGGAGGAAATAAAAAGATGTTTTATTGCTTGCAGGTTTTGGATGAAGGATCTGCAAAAGCTTTTCCTTCATTTCACCATTCACAAAAGCTTGGAATAGATAAAAAAAGTGGCCTGCAAATCAATGTCTCAAGCAGGAACATCAAAACTACAATATTGATGCATCTGTGCAACTGACAGACCTGCAAGTTGTCAAAAATCATTCTTTCTCATAACATACAAACCCTTAACTGTTTTCTGCAGTTACGTCCCAGTGACCAAGTCCTAATTACAACTGCCTTTATGCATCTGAAACAACTAGTTCTTGAAGAGATTGTCAGCCATGATTCCCCTCCACAATGACTGATGACAATCAGCATCACATTAATTATGGTTGACTCTTTTAGAGATGTGTAATTTTATCACCCAGATACCAACACCTTCTAGCTACAGCAGGAAGAAGCTATGACGTCCACTAGAAGCAGGAAGTGTACTTTGCTTTCTGCATACCATTTCACATCTTTCCACACCTTCCCTTCATGATCTGTTCACGTATTTTAACACAGCACTACTGAAACGCAGCTTTTTACCCCTCACATCCCTGCAATTTAAGCCAAGGAGGGATTACACTGAAACTGGTGGTAGAGGTTTAAAAAATTTTTGGACAAAGGGGCAGCACAGAAGAGACTGAATAGACGACATATTCAAATCCATACTGGTTTTGGCTGGGACAAAGTTACATTTCTTCATAGAGGTCGCATGGTGCTATGCTTTTTTACAGTTTTGATAACACAGGTGTTTTAGTTATTGCTGAGCAGCATCAAGGCCTTTTCTGTTCCTCACACTGTCCACCAGCCAATAGGCTAGGCGTGCCTAGGTGCTGCGGGGGGACACAACTGGGACAGCTGACCCCAAATAACCAAAGGGATATTCCATACCATATGACATCATGCTCAGCATATAAAGCTGGAGGAACAAGAAGAATGGGAAGAACCTTCAGAGTTACGGCATTTTGTCTTCCAAAGTAACTGTTACACTTGATAGAGCCCTGTTTTCCTGGAGATGGCTGAACACCTGCCTGCCAATGGCAAGTGGTGAATTTCAACCCACAGGTTTTCTCACTTTTACCCTTCTTATTCTCTTCCCCATCCCACCATGGCAGGGGGTAGTGAGTAAGCAGTAGTGTGTGTTGCTTAGCTGCCTGCCACAGCTGAACCATGACAAATTCTCAAATGTTAATCACATGCCTTCACCATCAAATTTCAAAGTCATCCAAAAATAATTTGAGAATAGTATTACTAAGATCCCTTCTTAGGCAAAATCAAAGTTAAGATGAGAAGTATTTCAGAGCATATACCTGGAAATTTAACTAACTACCCCAACTATTTTTGTGATGGTATAAGATACCAGATAAAGAGCCATCCATGTGTTTGGAGAGACAGAAGTCTTCAGCATAATTCCGGCAAGCAATGTTAAAATACCTGCACCACCACACCACCAAACCTGTTTCCAACTTCCCAAACTAGTACATTAGTATTTCCTGATTTATGAAGGTCTATCAGTGCTTGGTGCAATTTTGCCTGCAACAGTGAGCTGCTGGTATTTAGTGTCAGAGTAATTTGATAGCTTGGCACTACAGTAGAAGAAAGCAAGACTGATAACCGGACAGCTAGTTTTCCTGTTTACAAATCAAAGGCCCAAACAATATAAACTCCTACATATTTGATAAGGAAAATGCACTTATAAGAGAGTTATACTAAATAATATCTTCATCTGTATACAAGACTTTGCTCATGTTTGCTGTTAAATCTTTACACTCCCATTCCTGTTAAACAGGTGCACTGTTTAAGGGCTTACCTACCTTGTTCGCTTACCTACCTTGTTCACTTATCTGTGAAACACAGAGTCTGGGAGGCAATCACTGCTCTAGGACTAAAAGGTGAATTTCTGCCTAGAGACTACTAGCTGACCACTAGGAATAATGCTGGTCATCTACTACACCTGCTACCACATACTGTATCTGCAGCATACAAGATAAGTGTGCAGAAATGTAAACTGAAGCTGCCAAGTCCTTAACAGATTTGGATTAGTGACCTAGAGATGAAACAATTTATACCCCTGCCAGCAGTATTCTTGTCAATATATTCTTGGTAACAGTCAAGGGCAAAGTGGTTGAAATGGTAAAGCAGTATGAATAAAAAGACATGAAAGATACATAGTGCGCCTAAGTTTACTTTCCAGCAGTAACAAATAGATGCATCAATACACATTTTGTATTATTGTAGTATCATTGCCCTAGTAGATTGTCCCTCGCTTGCATTTCAGACTATATCATCACTCTTTAAGGGATGTATTAGCTTGCAGTTCCATGACTAACATTACTGCAGATGACTAGGACTTTAGAGTGTCACTAGCCATCAAGCTAGCAGGTGTAGTCCTGAGAAACTTAAGAACTTCAGGAAGTACAGAACCGGCAACTCAAGAGAAAACACAGTCTGGAAGACTCATTCTCACTTCTGAGATCAGTTATATTCTGAAATTCTATATTATTTAGAAATTAACACAATAAAACTAGAAAACTTTTACTCTCAAGGTCTTCAGCTTAACATCCAATGAGTAAGAACAAGTTCAGGTACCCTGAAAAATTTGCTCATTAGGGTACAAAAGGTATGGTTTTCTTTTGTTTAAATATGGTAAGTTATGCCTGCAGTAACAAATCAAACTCACTACATACAGTTTTTACCTGGCAAAAACTTTATAGCCTGGAGCATGTGCCTTTCCATAGAGAAGTCCACCATCAAGTGAGTCATACTATCACTGACCTTTGGTTTCAGAGAAAGGCGGAACGCTGAAGCCACGGTGACTCTAAAGTCAAGAAAGCAGCATTAGCAAAATGGATTTCACATTGAGTCCTACAGCCATTTTCAAAACCAGCAGATAATCTGTACTGTTGATGTCAAACTGTTAGCCAAAATACTACACCAGAACATTTTTCTGAAGGATAACGGTTTACTATTAGCCCAGACTCCAAAATTTAAAGTTTTCCTAATGGGACTGTCTCAGAATATGGTACAAGCTCCCAACTCTTTCATATGACTACAGAAGAAAATGCTGGAAGTGAGCAAAAAACTTCTTTTACTAGTGAAAAAGCTTGGAAAAGTGACAAATCAAAACTCATACTTCACACAAAACCAAGAAGTACAAGACTTCTAAAGCACTGCAGAAGCAGGATCATACTTTATGTACTTAGAAATCTGAAACTTAAACCTTTAGTTTAAAAACGCCCAAAGACTTTTCTGGTCAACAAGATCCACTCATTACCTCCAAAAGTGCATTTTCACATATTAAATATTGCTCAGAAGGCATTTATAAATAGCAGTGAACAAGCTGAATATTCCAATTTCATAACTACCTCTGATCTTACCAGAGGATGAAGAAATATTTAAGTTGCAGACACCATATTGCTCTGCAACATGCAAGTATCTGATAAGTCTTACAAGATACACCAAAGCACAGCTTCCATTTCCACTTCCCAAATCTTAGCTCAGTCCTTACTCTGAACACTTCTAAGAGACTCCACCAATTACATCACCAAAAAAAAAAAAAAAAAAAAAAAAAAAAAAGGGACAAGTCTCTCTCTTGTGTAGTTCTGTAACAATGAACACATCAGGCCATGCAGAAGAATCTGAGTAACACTGATTCAGACAGCAGGTCTGAAGACAGCTCCTAACTCCTGCTTTAAAAAGGTATATTCTTAACTACAAAGTAATACACACACCACTAAACAAAGTCCACTGCAAGCACTTTCTCAAATTTACACCACAGATCTGTGGCACCCTTAGAACAACTAATAATTCACAGGAAGTAATACACATTAAGTACTTCACTAGTATGTAAGAGAAACTGTGTGCTAACTACAGGTATATTATATTAAAGAATGAAGAAAACCAAGAAATTCAGGTAGTGAAAAAGGGGAAGAAAATATGAAGCCGAGTGTTAAAGATATCGGCATGTCAAGTGACAAGCATTACGATTTTGGGATGTAAGACGATTACGACACTAAACCAAACATCTTAGGAAAAAACAGGTCAGCTGATTTCCCAAGACAGAGCTGACATTCTGAAATTCAGTATGAGCTGCCTAGCAGATTCCACTGCTTGACCAGACAGGTAGAGTAAAAATCACCTTAAGAAAGCATAATCCTCTCATTAGCAGTAAGAGAACACCAAACAGTCAGCTTCAGACAGTTTTTTAACTTCTGCTTAAGACTCTCACTAGGTCATTATCATTCGTCCAAATGAAGAAAAAATGGCCTTAGCATTTTTTTTTTGAAACAGTAATATTTTGCTTTCTAAACAACAGTCTGAAGGCACAGTTCAAATTAAAACTAGTAGAAATAGCAATTTCCCTGACAAAAGGCACTGACATCACCCAAAATATTTCAGCAGCTACCAGACTTCTTATATTCAGAAGAGATATTAGCTAGAAAAGTCCATAAATAATTAAGAATCAAACAGCAACAAGATTCTCATAATTTAAAGGGACAGAGTCAGCTTGAAAAATTATTAAATTGCAGCCATCAAGTATCAATAACAAATTATAAGTTTATTATTAATAATATAGAAATATTATGATAATGATAATAGTAATATCATCATCATAATAATAATGGCTACTGCAGAGCTCTACTTCCCTACATGAAAAATATCTTTTTCTTTACTAAGGCCAACAATCAGCAATGAAAAACACATGAGAAGCATAGAAGTTTAGTGCTCTCTCGAAGTTGTAATATCACACCACTTAGGAAACAGCCAATTAACTTGATTTAAGCTGACTGTGACCCTTTCAAAATAAACGCATTTTCAAGGAAAAGATTAATACAAAGACACAAAAGCGATAGACTTTGTACTGTACCTATCTTTGATATCTCTGCCAGCCTTGATGCATGTCAGGGAGAAGAGAGAGAAAGTAGTTAGTATTTCCATGCATGTATCAATGATGGTAACATGCAAGAAGGTTGAGAAGAATCTCAGCTGTATTGCTCAGATTTGAAGATCAAAATGAGTTTAACATTTTCATTAAGATAAATTTTCTCGTAAAGCACATTAATAGTATTG
Source organism: Nestor notabilis (assembly GCF_000696875.1). Classification (NCBI taxonomy): domain Eukaryota; kingdom Metazoa; phylum Chordata; class Aves; order Psittaciformes; family Psittacidae; genus Nestor; species Nestor notabilis. The sequence continues at coordinate 21,674 of NW_009914097.1, forward strand.
GTTAGAACTGCAACAATGTATTACAAGGAAAAACCTGATACCAAGAACCACACCAAACTAATTCCAAATGACTCAACTTTCTGGGTGTGACTGTCTCTTCAGATTTCTCTTAATCTGTTAAGTTGATTTCCAACACATCTTGAAAGACCTACTCAACTAAGTCAGCAAAATTTAACTACTACGGTATTTTCTTTAAAATATGAAGTGCTTATTAGTGGCATGTAATCATACCTGACCTGTTTGTGTACACATCACAGGATGCATGTATACACCCTCTGACAAACTTAAAAAAAAAAAAAGAAAAAATAGGGCTTGTTTTCACTTTTCCTCTGAAAAATACTCCCTAAAAGGCTCTCTCCTTATGTCACTATGCAAAACCGCAGACTGTAGTTTTCCTAGCATTAAATGATACCACTGAAGGAGATGCAGAAGTGGTGATGGCATATTTCAAAGATAAACATTAACTGGCATTTGGAAAGACAAAATCTCTGTCCTTAACCAAGAGGAATTGCAACCCTAAGATAAAACATTACTGTTGAAGTAGTGATGGCTTAGTTAGGTCTGTTGAACCCATGCCCGGAGTTGAAGTTGCTACTTGATCTAATTGCCATTCAGCTGAACCGTTCCTTTTCAAAGAGGAGACAAGAAACATCAGGTAGCTTCCCAATTTAAAGTCAAACAAAAGTGAAGGAATTCCAATTTTTTCATTAAATACAAAGCACACCCAAAAAAATTTAAAAAAAATCGCATTGTCCCTGTGTCCCTACTACAAAACCAACTTTATATTCCCAAGGTCAGAAGCAGAAAAAAACCAAAGTGTTTAGAAATAATTTAGCTGAAGAGTTAGCTTTGTTTTACCACAAACCAATGTTACTGTAGGAACTACTGGCTGATCTTCCAAAGCTACTTTAAAATAAAGGTCTTCTTCATAACGTCTACTACACTTTGTGGAATATGTGGTAGCCAGGACTCAGCAGGCTTCTGCAAGACAGGCCTGGCTTAACTCCTTTGAATTTAGTTTGTTTCCAGGCTACAGCCAATGATGAGTATCAGCCCATCTCAGATGAGCTGCCCAGCAGTGCCAAATCACATCCTGTCTTAACACTCCTGTGTGCTCGCATTCATGTTCTTTTGACTTTCCGGTAAGTCAATTCCGCAAATAAAGCCACCAAAAAACTAACACAGAAAAAAAAATTAAAGTAATCTTAGTTTAGTCTTATGCTAGTTTCTCCTGAACTGATTTACTGGAGGATCTGAAGAAAATTTCAGCCAATAAAAAACAGTCAAGGCTGAAGCTGTCCTGTGTTCCAGGAACACTTGGTATTCCCATTAGCAGAAAAATAGATTTACCTAACTAGTAGCTAAGGCAATATTACCTTAAAATGCCATATCCAAAGGCATATTTACAAATGTAAGCTAATGTAAGACAAGTTTCAAATCTTAGAGTTAAATGAATCACATTTCAGTATCTTAAATACGAGACACCAAATTTGAAACTCCCAGCAAACACTCAACTAATTTTCCTAAATGTATTTGACTTTAAAATGTACTGGATACATCTAAAAAGAAACAACTTAAAATAAATTCAAAGCTACATTCTGCCTAGTGCTCAAGATCTAACTTAAGTGTTACACATCAGTATGATAAGACAGAAAGGACAACTCAAACTTAAGTGCTAAGAAAAATACTCAGTTTTGGAACTGTCACACTTCAAGGCAAATAAATCAAAGGTGACACTCAGGAAGCACAACAGCATACAAACATGTTGCCAGAATGTATAACTGACACATTAAGACAGCTTTCCTCCCCACTTTTTTAGATTGACTTATGTTCCTCGTTCCTGTTAAAATGAAGACGAAAGTAACTGGGTCTTGGATTTGGCCCCACTACTAATGAGAAGATTATGCTAGTAAGCCTAGGGTACTGAGTCAGTATATTTGTAGAACTGTTTCACTAATTTGTAAGTATATTCTTCCAGTTAGATACAAACCCACTGTGGTAAAGTACACATTTGTATTGGAATTGCAATGTGAGGCCAAAATCAGGCTCTCACCTATACAGCATACAAACGCATTAGAAGGTTGCAGAACAGAGGAAGACTTGCCCTGCATTCAGTTTCATAGGATCTTTCAGTACAGCTAGAGAGTTCAGGGTTGCAAATGAAAGACTCACAGGTTGCATAAAGTTCTGCAAAACAAACAGCTTGTCATCCACAGACAGCTGCAGCTACATTCATTCATAGAACATTTTAGGTTGGAAAGGACCTCAAAGATCATCTAGTTCCAACCCCCTGCCATGCAGGAACATCCTCCATTAGACCATGTGGCCAAGGCCTTCTCCAGACTGGCCCTGAACACTACCAGGGATGGAGCATTCACAACTTCCTTGACAGCCTGTTTCAGTGTCCCACCACTCTCACAGTAAAGAACCTCTTCCTTACATCTTACCTAAATCTCCTCCGTTTAAGTGTGAATCCATTACCCCATGTCCTATTGCTACAGTCCCTGATGAAAAGTCCCTCCCCAGCATCCTTGTAAGCCCCACTTCAGATACTGGAAGGCTGCTATGAGGTCTCCCCAGAGCCTTCTCTTCTCCAGGCTGAACAGTCCCAACTTTCTCCAGCCCCCTTATCCTCCACAGTGATATGCCCTGTCACTGCCCTCCCTTTAATCTTGGCCCATAAGCTTTCAGATGGTTCATCAATCCATCCCCAAGCAGAGTTCGACACACTCCATCTGCTCATTGACATAAAGGGCTATAATCCCTGGACTGTCTTTCCCAAGAAGCCTGTAACCTTCCATTCCGACACTCCAGTCATAGGAGCCATGCCACCACACATCCATGATGCCAATGATTATTATATCCCCATGGACATGCACACACCTCTAATTTCTCTTGTTTATTCCCCATACTATGCACATCTGTATAGAGGCATCGGAGCCAAGCTCCAATAAAGCTGACTCATTGGCTGCAGTGGTTGAAGTAGCCCTGCACTGCTCCAAGCATTCACTGCAGGTGCTGGCATATGACTGGTAGTTTTGGGATGGATCAATCCCCCCTCCCCCAACAAATCTAGTTTAAAGCTGCCTTCACCAGCCTGACAAGTCTCCTACCAAAGATGCTCTTCTCCTCCTTGTCAGGTAGACTCCATCAGTCCCCAATAGACCCAGCTTCCCAAAGGAAGTCCCATGGTCTAAGTAACCAGAAGCCTGACCATGGCACCACCCCTCTTAACCATCTGTTAACCTGCCAGATTCACCTCTTCAGTGCCCTCTCCTTTGACCTGGAGAATCAATGAGAAAACTATCTGAGCTCCAGAGCCCCTTACCACCTTTTCCAGGGTTCTGTAGTCTTTCTTAATGTTCTGTAGACTGTTGCTAGCTGTATCACTGGCACTCACTAGAAGTGGGTAATAGTGGGACTAACTACACTGCGCAGCCTCTCCACAACATCTGTAATCCAAACTCCCAGTAGGCAACACATCTCCCCCATGAGGCACCTCAGCCAGGCTGACAGATAGTTGACTCTGTGCCTTTCAAAGCAGAGTCACCTACTACTGTCACCAACCACCTTTTCTTGGATGCAGCAGTAACTACCTTCTTTAGTGACAGGGCAATTGGCTTTTCTTCTGTTGTGAAGTGTTGTCTTGTTAGTCGCCTGCAGAGCTGCAAAGCAAGTGACTCTCTGCAACTGTCATGCAAGAGTACCAGGCAACTGATGGGTCACCTGCCACAGCTTTGAGTTCTGGCCATCACACACTTCGTACATCTTGGTACAGTTTGAGAGATTCATTTTACCCTCACTTCCTGGGTTCACTTACCTAGCATCAGTGAAAGTTTGCTTAACACTGACTGTTGCCTATGTGAAGTCACTCTTTTCCCTTCCCCATCACTCTAAATTAAGAAAAAAAACCCATCTCACTTATTTTATTAAGAGACTGTATAAAGACTCAAGACAATAATGCCTGACTCTGCCTCCTCAACAGAGCATTAACTGTACTTTCATATGCTTCTCTATTCTTATTCTCCATATTCCTGGTAAGCTTGCAGGGTCCAGTACAGTAAGGCAAGGGTATTTCAGACTGAGACAAATACCAACATCTGCTTACACACATTCATTCAATGTTTTCTACCTTTAAGAACTCCACAGGGTCCTTTATGTCCAGTGACTGAGTAGCAAGCTCCAGCAGCTCTTCAGAACTCTCTAGGGCATTACGACATTGGCTAAGCTGATCCTGAAGCAAAAACAGAAAGCAAAAGTAATTAGATGTATTCACATTAAAAAACCCATTTATAAACTACCAGTACTAGAACAACATGGCTTTGCCATTCCTCTTTAACAGCTTAATACCTTTTCTAATCAAGGCTATTTGACACACCGCATTAACTAGAACTTCACTGTGGTTGACAACCTACAGTTAGTTTTCTACTCATGTGATACTTACTGTAGTATCTCAGAGCAAGTCAATAGCAAGTAATTCTTTTTCTTTAAAACACTTCAGGAAACACAGCTTGCTCTAAGGTCATCACTGCCTCAAAAGCAACTAACAGGTGCACCAACTTCAAGAATAGACCTGTCTCAAGTACTTCAGACATGTAACTAGTTCTGGTAATTGTGGTGAGTTGACCTGGGCTAGTTGCCCCTCGGATTTACTGTTCAGAGATAAAACAGCAGCAAGGAAACAGTCCAACAGCTAGAAGTTAGTACACGGTTTCCAGATAACTTCTGAAGCACGCCATTAATGCAAGCTGTCATTCAGCTACTACAGCTGCTCTCCTCTTTTAAGGATATCCAGTGCTGACACTCAGATACACCATGACACTCCCAAAACATCCCAGACAAACACCTCAAAGGAGAGAAGCAAACACCAAAGGCATTTTCAAATAGATTTGCAGGAATGACACAGGAACTGGATGCTTCCATTAGCATCCAAGCTGCATCTGCATTTCAGAGTTAAAAACAAATACTTTAGTGTTATTAAATACACCGCCCCAAAATATAACAATATTTTCAAAGGCTTAAGGAAAATTTCCAATTTTCAGCCTTACTTCCAAGGGAATTATTTTGGAGCAATCAGTCTAAATATTAAATCCTCACCCTTTTCCACCACATGTAGCCCCAGTATTGTAAGTTACAGCTTATTCTTCACAAGAACATCTTGTCAACTACAGAAGACTAATTACAGCACAAGCACAATAAACTAAGGACACAAGGACAATAAACTAAGCAAGCCCATTCCTTTAAACAGGATGTTTATATCTCACTGAAGTTTCTTCACACAAAGCTAATTTTCAGTTCCAGCCAAAGATAATGGCTTGAATTAATACATTCAATGCAATAGTTTTCATCTATTAGTTTGGTTTGGTAGATTGAATGTTGCGAAAAACACTCTTGCAGTGCCTTATTTAGAGGAAGCTTGGTCTGTCATGAAGTAAAGAGAATGTCCTCTGGGCCCCTAGTTAGAGAACAGCCTCAGCTGAAGAACAGGCAAGGCACTTAACAACTGTGTCAGTGATACATAACATTCCACTTGTCTTCATCCTCTTCTGTCGAAGCAGCAGCTCAGCTGTCCAACACAGATACTGGGCACCAATTCTTGATACAGCTGTACCACGTTAGCAAGCTTTCAGAAGAATTAGGTTCAAACACACCTGAGCTTGATCAAAGTAGATTATATTTCAGATATTAACACAAAATTACAATCATCAAGAGTAAGGCTGCCAGACGAGTAACTATCAAATAGTTTTCAGTTCCAGAATAATTACTTGCAAGATTAACTCTAGGTTTTCTTTACCAGAAGGTAGAAAAATTGATACATGCCCCAGCTGAATTTCACCTGTGAGCTGTTCGTTGTTCATTCTTTAAGCATTTAAGTCGTAAGCATGCCTGGATACGGGTAGACCTCTGTCTGTTGAGAAACTTCAGAAGGACTTAGAATAGACATTTGGGGAGAAAGATAAAATTGGAGGTTAAAAAGTGCACATAGGTGCCTAACTTAAATTGTGCCCTGAGAAGTTCTGGAATGTTTTACACCCAGACTTTTCCGTATGGACATACACAGACCTTATATAAAGAAGCCTGTGGAATAAGTTTCAGGAAACTGCCTTTACGACTTCTTTAAACTGACTACACATGAGAAGGGGAAGTTTTTCAGGAACAAATATCATCCTTACTCCTCTGCATAAGCAAAAAGAGCTAGACAGCAGAATGCCACAACTAGGATCGTTTAAAGAAAAATGCTGGAGAAACAACTTCTGCTTAGAAGCTAGAGCCAGCTTGCTACATGCTACTGGGTGGGGGGGAGGGAGAGGGAAAGACTTTATACATGTTTCAGAAAGTTAACGTTTTCCATTCCTCTCTGAAACCCATCACAAAGATGATTCTTCATGAAACTATAAAACTGCAAGCTGCCAAAACTCACACAGTAGGTTTAATAGTGGGCACCAGCATAACCTCTTCCCAAGCAATTCCCATATGTCTTTCAGTGTGCATATACAATTTCCTTCATGTTAAATAGTGGAGCAGACAGTTCAGTCCAAAGGAGACCAGACTTCGTGCTTAAGATACCTGATGTGATTCTCCAAGTTCAAGCCCAAGTAAATCACTCTGGCATGCATACAGGTTCAGATGCTAGTATTCCAAACTGGAGAAAGACACCAACTTCAGCCCAGAAGGTGTTCATTAGTTTGAAGGTAAACACAAATCTAAGTCCTGCCCTCATGCAGCCACTCTCCACCTGTAACCTCTACAGCTAAGACCACTTCCTTTCTATATAATAACCTGGAGAACATAAACACACTAGACACCATTAAGTACCCAAGAAGAAAGGACCAGAGAAGTACTTGTATCAAAGAAAACATTTACATTGCACTTTCTGCATTTCTTGAAACACTACCAAAAAATCTCACTTTCAGTTGAAGTTTAAAATAGCACTTTAAAACTGCTTCTATTCAGCTGCAAGAATTTGCAGATGTAGTTATACAGTTACCTGCAGAGCCTGAATTTTATGAGCCGCCTCTTGCCGAATAGTGTTGGCCATAGTCCCACTCATCTCACACAATACAGAATACAGACGATCAAATTCTTCATCCAACTCACTGATTGCACTAGAAGAGTTCACCTGAGAAGAGAATTGAAACTGATGCAATTTGTATTGGAAACAGTGCAGGCTAGGCTTTTAGACTGTAAGTCACACTGTTTGCCTGAACATGCTTTGCCATAATCACTGGATACTTTGTCGCTGCTCCCCACCTTATCAAGAGGGAAGAAACATTAGGAATGATGGACACCTACTAACCAAACTTTACATCAGGACACTGAAGACTGAAATCCATGCAAATCCCAGGACACTTGCACAGAACCAACATACTTGGCAACCTTGTTCCATGCCAAAAGGCCGTGACTTCCCTCTCTCCTCTACATATACACAGATTGCTAGATGTTTTTAAGGAGGTAGTTATACAGTTCCACATAAAATGGCTTCATTCAGTACTAAAAGCTGCACTCAAGAAGCCATCTTAAAGATCTCTTGGATGATTTCCATTTCTGCTGTTAACTTGGCTCAGCTTTAAACACAAAACAAATTACAGTTTATTGACAGGCTAAGGGAAGCAAAACCTTATCCTAGTGTAGATGCTCTAAAAATTAGGTCTAACTTAAGCCCAGAATTTACAGCTACTGAAAAGAGAAAGAGCACAGATTTTTTCCCACAAGTATCATGTATATGGTCTCATTTATGAGTCTGCACAGCAGACTGGAAAAAAATGAGATAGACTACTTCCAAATAACAGGATTTGGAGATCTTGCATCAAAATCCATATTCTCTCTTCCACACAGATCAAATCCTACTATAGCTTTTCACATGAAAAGCAAAACCATCATGCCTTTGTACTAGAGACAGACATAAAAGGCAAAATGTTTTTCTATCCAATACGAATACGTATTTTAAACTTCACTGTTGTAGCCTTACACATTACCTAACCAATTTGAAACTGACAAAACTGGAAACAAAACTGCTCCCCTCTCAACTACCACTTATGAGTCTTAACATATGTATATACACACACATACCTGAACATTCTTTATTGTGTGGTTCAGGATGTCAATGAAGTTGTGAATTTCATCATTCTTGTTTGCTAGAGTAGAGACAATCCTTTGCAGAGTTTCCTAGAATTACAAAAACAAGTGAGAGAAGTTGTAAAAAAAAAAAAAAATCCACAAAGAAACACAGAAAAAAACACCCCACACAAAAAAAACCCCACAAGCCAACAAAAACAAAACAAAAAGTTCTAATTCTGTTAACCATCACCATTTTGTCATAGATGGAAATTCATTATATATATTACAGTTGTAGCAAATTCAACTCTTACTCTGAAGGGATCAATAATAAGAGTTTGTTCAAGAAAGAGTAAGTAAAGTCTGAACAGCATTCCACCAAGCTAAAGATCTCCAGCTGTTAGTTTAGGAGAAATCACGAGTCTGTTTTACAATACAATGCATCATTTCGTATGTTTTACTGAAACTCCGAAGTCATCTAAACCAGACTACCTACTGGCATCACACTCTACAACTTCTCCAGATGAGAAAACTAATGCTTGTGCAACCAGAGAACCAATAGAGGAAAGAAAAAAAGCTGGTAAAAATTAACCCAGGAGAAAAATTAGTATTTCCTATTGTCAAAAGAAGCTACTGTTTAATAACTAAGCTGACAGTTTATTCTATAGACAGAATAAATCTAATGTTGATTTGAAAATTTATTTCACAAGTGGTAAAATATTCTGGTGAATAATTTACATATTCCACTTAAAAGTGACCTCAAAGAGGAAAGCTTACTGACAGCTGAGAAAGAGAATCAACGTTATTTCTGTGGTACACTACTCCAGCTACTAAACAGCAGTAGATTCAGCTTACAGAACACCTACTAAGCAGGAAAAAAAAAAAAAAAAAAAAAACAGTTAAGCACATCAAAATGCATTTTTAAATTAATTAAGACTACCAAGTTTAGTTATGTTGAGTACTCAATCACTTTCTAAGAATTTGACATCAACGCTTGGTACGTAAAACTACATCAAGTTGTACAAGTTCAGAGCACATCAGCATATGCAAGTAAAAATAAAGGACAATGAGAGGGAGTAACTAGGAATTTTGTTATTCAGTTCTGGCTGGTTGATAGTAACTTCTATAAACAAAACTGATTTCAAGTTGCTCAGCTTAACATTGTTATTTAACAACATTTAGGAAATTGAGGCATAGGGAGCAAATAAGCACATCTCAAAAACAGCCAGACCATCAAAAAGGTGTTGCAGAGGTCCCTCCCATATGCATTTTTTTAATTAACATTTACTACTTGGATCACATTTGTTTTCTGAAAAGAAAGTATTTTTTCCGTACACAACATCCGCAGCAAACCCCAACACTACACCCCACACGAGGAATCTCTCCACTAGTCCTAAATCATGCCCAAATCTGTTTGTTCTCACACCGCTTCCTCAGCAGTTTTGAACAAATCTGCAATGATGTATTTTTTGTTACTTCAGCCTGCTGTCTGCATACTGCCACGCTCACAAAGTTAAAAGCACCAGTGAAAATTTACTGCTTTTACTACATATGTTCTGACAGTGTTATGTAAAAATACAATGGACCAGCTATGACTGCAGTGACTGAAATTAGGACTTTGAGGAAAACAAACCAGACCAGATTGGCTTCTTTCAGAAACAAAGAGTACAGCAGGTCTTGATCACTTCATTACAGAATCTCTCTATTGTCTGGTTAAACAGAACGTATTTAAAGACAATTCTGCACACACCAGAATGGCAGATGAAACATCATTGTCCAACCAGCTGCTTCTGCATTCGCTACTGACCAGCGGCAATTGTTTTGCTATGTCAGACAGCCTGCAGTTAAGCCTTATATCCTATAAGCGTAACTGTCAATTTGGATGAACAAGAAAACTCCCAATCCTCTTCCAGCCAGGATTTTAGGGCTTACTCAGTTACACCACATGGGAAAAAAAAAAAAAAATTAGTCGTCTTGAACCCAGTACAACTGAACTATGTTTAGGGGCTTTATAGCTTCATATGATTAAAGGAAAAGATCTACATGGGAGGAGGTGCTTAGAAAGCCTCTGCACAGTGAAATGCATGGCAGCAACTGGAAGATGACCAGCAAACAATGTTCTCCACTTCATCTAAAGTTAAAGTCAGCTGACCAAACAGGGATCAGTACAGCTCTTTTGAAATAAGCTACCAATTTCTCAAAACAGGAATTTTACCAGGTTTGGTCAAATTTGAGCAATTTTAGACACCATGTACAAATGCAGATGTAAGAGGCCTAAAAATATCCACCAGCAGTAAACTGAATTTCTTAAAAAGCAATACACAGAAAGCCAGCTTTTAGGAATCACTAACATACAGCATCGTCTAGTGCAATTTTCTAATCACCAATACGTAATAAAGACACATGCCAAATTCAAAACACTGCACTGTTGCCATTTCCTCCTGTAACAGGCATTTCTGAAAAGTTACTACAATTACATGTACCAAAAAGGGTGCTAGAAAGATTACCAGCATAAGCAGCAGCTGATGCATGCATTCTAAGTTACTTCACAAAAGGACTACAACAGCACCATGCTCTGTAAAGCTTCTTGGTATTTCTACACTGAAGGAAATTTACATCTATTGCCCACTGATGGATGCAGTATTTCGCAGAATCCTATTACAACTAATTTCCTCCTAGTTCACTCCAGCTAGCATGTGTTAAGTGAGGTCAGTTTCAAATTAACTTTCAAAACATTATGGCATGTTTATCACAGAAGTGATTTTTGGTGCTATCAATGAGCTTCATACTGCTTTTCACTTTTACATCCTATTCTCACTCTGAATCCAATACATTCTTGGCAGAAAAAAACAGCTGTGGCATTTGTAAAGCAAGTGCCGACGCACAAGGGATGAAGAACATGCAACGATATGAAAAAGGATAGAAAGCCTTTTATTGCAAGCCAACATGTGGTGGCTTGTTATCTTGCCAAGAGCATAAAACTAGACAATATACCCTCCTTCAAATAGCTAGTAACTAACATCACATAGCACCTGCTGAAGCAGATGAGTACCTCATAAAAGTTAGAATAAACTTTGATAAACAGTTTACATCAGTTCTGTTTAAGAAGCATGCTACCAACTTGTTCAAGATCATACTGAAGTCTTATGACACGACTGGATGCAGGACAGAATTTAGCATTTCTGAAGGCTTAGGACAAAATCCTAAGTCATACCAACCTTCACATGCAGATTGGATTTTACACTTTCTTAGCCTCCATTAATTTAATCTTCTGCACTTGTCCACACATTGAAGTTGCCTGAGTTTGAAGACATACTTAAGACAATACAACTGACAACAGCAAATTAACACAGTATTGTAAAATAAAAGATCAACTGCAAATTTACTACTGTATTAGGAACCTCCAAGCAAAACTGAAATTCAAATAAGAACAATGACACCACTCAGGAACATCAACGTAAAGCACCCACAACAGATGCAGCCCTCATTTACTCCTCAGCAGAGACTAATCTCGCATAAAGCAGGCAGAGGCAGACAGACTCAAATCCACACAGTATCTACCAGAAGCACAATTTTTTGGCTTTTCACATCTCACCTTCCAAAGCACAGCTAAGCTTCAAGCAGCAGCACACAAACCCTTAACCAAAATAGCAAACATCTGTCATCTGTAAATTTCAGGCCATTACTCAGACCCTGCACACAAACCAGTTGCCAAAATAAGGAAAGCACCGTCTTCACAGGGGCAGTAACAGAAGCCCTTCTGCACTACTAGACTGAAAGCCAAAAGGCTGAGCCAGAACTTCTTCCGACAGAGGATCATTTTTAGAAAGCCCAGCCATCGGCCAGGCACATCCCTGCTCCTCAGCGATTTCCCTGAGGGGGCAGATGGCAAATACGGGAAAGAGGGAATTACAGGGGAATAAACAAGCCAACTACAGAACGCTTTTATTAATTAGTTCCCTTCAACACAGGATGCCATCAACGGGAAACAGAGCGGCCTATGTGCACACCATAATTACTTATGACAGGAATACACAGTGTGGAAGAGCTCTACGGCAGAGCCGCGCCTCATT